>NC_043756.1:28941449-29054871 GCF_902148845.1 Salarias fasciatus
GACGTACGCCCGGGTGTCCCCAGCGTCCGCCCCCCTCCCCCCTCTCCCCCCAATCTGCCACGCTGATTCGCGTTTCCACAGTGCGAATCACAGTTGGAAATGGTTTTTATTCTGTGTGAATAAGGACAGCTGGTGAAAAAAAGATCGATTCTTCCGAAGAGGTAATTATTGTTTTCTCTTTTTTTTGCCACAGAAACACAAATAGCTTATTACAAACGGGAGAGTGCCTGCTAATGTGTAACTGACAGGTTAGTGGATGAAAAGACCCAGTGGTCGTCAGAGGAAATCTTTTGTTGTCCGTTGGTCTCCAGTAGCTGCTTCATGATGAAAAGTGACATGTTACACACAAAGTACAGTGTTTCCTGCAGGAAAAGAGTTTGGCGGGGGGGGGGGGGGGGGGGGGGGGGGGGGGGGTAGCGTGTGGCGTCGCTGCTAACGCTGCCAATGCTGCCAGTGCTGCTAACACTGCCGGTGTTCGACGGTCTGAGAGTTTTGTTTTTTTTTCCCTTTCCGTTGTCCGGGTGCTGCACAACTTAGCGCGGGCGGGGCGCCCGGACTGAACCCTGAAGTAGCATGTCGCTTCCTTGGTCTGCCTGAGACTGTGAGCTGAGCCTGTTGCTATGAGACCCTCTGCACGTCCTCCCCCTCCCTTCTTGTTGTGACGTAAAATGCGTAATTTCCTGCGCGCCAGTGCGGGAATGTCACCGGTCGACATGCAAAGCAATAATTATATATATTGAAAAATCCCGCGACATGTTAGAGGAGCCAATCGGCTTAATCTGCATTTTGTCATCTCCACTCGTAGTGGCTTGGCTAAAACGGACATTCATAGACATTTAAAAGTTACGCACTATCGCTTTAATAAAATGAAGGTTAACCCTCCAAACCGAGTTCAATACATCAACAAAACACACTAAAAATACAATTAATAAAATACAAAGATGAACATATGAACAAGGCGAGATATGAAGGAAAGCCTTCTCCATAGAAGAACCAACACATGCAGTCAACTCTTTGCAGTCTGCCAGGCCCCAGGTGGTTTCAAATGTGAATTCTTCAAGGGATTCATCAAACAGCTTGCCCTTCTTGAGCTTTCTGTATTCGAGGAATAATTTGTCAATGGAACTCTGCCCCCTACTGTGTGTCCGTGATCCCTAAAAAAGAAAAGAATCCAACAGAATGCAGTTCTTTTCACCATATTTCAACACATGACTTTAAAGGACCTATATCATGCAAAATCCACTTTTTTCAGGTTTTAAGCATGCCACAAAGTTGTTTTCTCTTTAAAACCACCCCCAAAATGTTATGTGACTTCATCCACGCATGTCTGAGTAATCTCTTTCAGTCTGCTCTCTACAGCAGCCCCTCCCTTCGGCTAGAAAACAGCTCGTTTGAAACTCTTCAAACCTAAGTACGTCACAAAAGTTGAACTCCTTCCCACCACTCTTCTCCCACCCAACCCTGCAGACAACACGCCCACTCTCCTCTGACCAGCACGCAGCTGATTCGCATTTTCCACTGAGGAGCCCCCCCCCCTCCCCAGCAATCAACGTTGCTGCCTTTTGTATCTCCGATCACGGATATAAACTTTCACCATCGTCTGAAAGCAACAATCAAACAAGAGCAAGAGTCTGAAGGGTCTGCGCTTGGTGAGTTTCTAACAGGAAAAGACGTTTTCGCGTGTCTTTGCGTGTAGAGAAGATAGAGCTGTAAATGAACCCATAAATGCATTTATGTCTGGTCATTAGTTCCCCTGTTGACCACTAGGTGGACCTAGCGCTGAGTGAGAAACAGGAAGTAAAGAGACATGAGAGAGACACGAGTGACAGACACAGAAGATAGAGAGAAAAGAGCAAAAGAGAAGTTTATTTTAACATCATACGACGGGTCAAGGGAGCACACGGTAAAGTTTCTCTGTTTTGTAACTTTTGTTCAGTGATTAAAGTGATTTGTGGTGTGAATTTGCATAAGAATAGTCCGTTTGCGTTTGATTTCTGTGTATGAATCAGTTCATCTGTGAAATGCTCACTTGCACATGCGCCACTGAAAAGATTGTTTAAGTTGATTTTTATGTTATTTACAGGAAGAAATTGAATTGAATTGATTCTGTTACTAATGTGTGTTTACAACTTGAGATGTAATACTGAAATGTCAGATGGGACTTTTGTTTGAATGAAGTGTATTTGATTGACTACAGAGACTGATTTATGTCATGAAAATATATTAATTGAGATTTTTATCTCCCCATTTTTAGTTTTCACGGTGTTAAATGAAGATGTTCATCAGCGTTCACAAGAATAAATTCTTTGTTTCATCAGTAAGAAGCGTGGACTCTTATAATTGACCAGGAAGTAGTTACAAGAGCTAAAGAGCTAAAGAGCTAAAGCTAACCCTTAGAGATGCTAACGCATGACGTCTTTGTTTTGAAGCGCTGATTGGTTGAAGTTCGCTGCCAGTCAAAGTCCACAGAAGGAGAGGCGGGATTTTCAGTGAAACAGAGCGTTTTCTCTTCCGGGTTTCAGAATTAGCCCCAGAAAATCTTTTATTTCACACAAAATTACTTTTACTTAGCGCCAAAAATAAACTATTACCATGTTAATGCCAATAATGGGGTTTGGACTAGCTAAAAAAGCATGATACACTGTATTTTCTACCCCTGCTCACCAAATTAAAACAACATTTGAATTAGAACCTCCTTCCACAATCTTTGGGCAGCAAATTAAATACAAGAGAATTGTTGCTTGTCCACATTTTTATGCTTTTCAATGTGTCCCTATATTTCTAGCTAAACCATTTTTCTTATCATTGGATGGATTGATATCTGAACTGATTTGGAATAAGAAAAACACTTGAATACACAATAATAAATTGCAGAGACACAGTTAACATGGTGGATTATCACTTCCTAATTTCCATTCCTATTACTGAGCAGCCACATCTTGCATTGGAAGAGAAGGAGCGCACCCTTCAGCTCCATTAAATGACGACACATCCTGCAATCCTGCGTCACTGCACTCCCTAATCTGCTCAACCCTCCCCTGTCTGAACCCCTATTGAATCATACTTTGGACACCATATTGACACATTCTCTTCGAGTTTGGAAACATTTTAGATATTCTTTTGCACTTAAAGGAGTCTCACTTAATCATCCCATAACAAAGAACCACTGGATCCCAGCCCTGTTACTGAAGAACAACCTGGATCCTTTCTGGTGGAACCAGCAGTCACAGGAGCTCAGAAGAGGGGCTGGAAGCATCTTTATCGAGAAATAACAATGCCTCTGAATGGAGAAACTAAAAGAAGAGAAGCTCAGTTGCAGGAGGAACAAACCAAGCTTGTCAAACTGCAGCAAACCATGGAGAGTGCCACATCTGCCTCCTAAAAGCAGGGCTGGAACATGCTGAAGAACCTTGAACATGCCTTACTGGGCCAACTATTAAACATTTAGTCTTTTTTTTAATTCAAGACTTTTTCAAAATATCCAAAATGTATCCACAAAGTTTCTGTACATTAGTTACTTTTTGAGGTGAGGTGATCATTAAAGAAATCATAAATATGATGTTTTTGTTACTTCTGTGTTTGTGTCAAAATAAAAATCACTTAAAGTGAGCCATGTTGGTTCTTCTATCTGTTGTTCTTTACTTTGCTGCTCGCTCACATTGTGACATATTCCATTTAGAGCACTGTAAATCCAGATTTGAGAATCATGAAGACTGTGTCTGGATCAGAGTGATCCAATCCAACAGAGCCGGCCGTGGCATAGGCAGTATAGGCAGATGCTAAGGGCGCCGTCCATCAGGGGGCGCCAGTGCTGCTGCACCCGCAGTACAAATGGGAAAGAAGAAAAGTTTCACAATTTTTTAAATAGTTGTTGTAATCTTAAGCGAAGACAATTAATTAATTCAGTAGTTTACCATATTATTTCCTGAGTCGTTCGCCCGCCCCCCTCCTCCCCTCTCCTTCACTCCATGACTGTTTCTGGACGCCCCATGATCAGCATGAAGAAATGTCAAAACGACCAGAACTGTCCTGGAGCCCCGGGAAGAAAAAACAAGAAAACGAGGAGGAGAAACGAGAGCAAGACAAAAGAAAAGGTAATGTTGCAAGAAATGATCTCTGTTGCAGAACGTGACATTAACCTGGATGGCTGCTAATCACTAATCAATAATCAATATCAATAATGTGGAGGGGCTTGTTTTTGTAGAAAATAATGTAGATAATGTAGATAACTACTGGCAATCTCAGCTTACATTCCTCAGGGAAATTTATACTAGATCATTTCAGACGCTGTTTACATTTTCTTTCATTCGTTTGTTGAACGTTTTAATTGCCATCTGGACAGCTAACGTTGGCCCTGCTGGTAATAGTCACTTTTCCACCCATATCTTATAGCTGTGGGCTCATCGGTAATGTTAATTTAGAGTATCACAGGAGAGGGAATGCTGCTGTGAATATCAGCATTGCTGTAAATCAGTCAGATGTGTATTATAACATCAGTACTGCAGTTTACTGCAGCTTTACATTGTGCTATTCAGCATTCCACTGTAATGACAATAAATTGAATATCAGAAACAAGTGCATTGTATATTAAATATGCACTCCATAGTGAACATCATACATGTATATGGGTTTTTTTTTTATTATCATTTCATTTTATTCTTGGAATCATGTGTTTTTATAATTAGATACTCAGTGGAGTCACATACTCTTTTCAGATGTGCAGCTAAAGTTTCTAAATCTCCCCTGGACCATCGACCACTTCTGCTGCTGCTGCCTCCACCTCAGCAACTCAATCCACCTGGGATGCAGCAGAATCAAGGCTTCATTTGGGGCCTCCACCTCAGAATCAAGCGCTCCTCCTGGTGCCTCCACCTCAGCTACACCTTCATGAGAAGAAGCTGGCAGAACTTTACCCCAACATGTGGGCTGCACTGAGAATCTCTGCCACTCCTCCTTTTCCAGTGGCTTCTGCTGAAAGAAGCTTGATGTTTGATTTTCTATGCCATTTATACTTCATGTTCGGTATTCATATTGTATTTCATATATTCATTTAATTTTGCTTTTATTTATCTATAATTTATTATTTTGTTGACTATGCTGATTGGGAATTATCTTCCTTTAAATAAAACAATTGTCGAAGACAAATCTATCAAGTTTCTTGTTAGTATACAGTATACACTGGCAATGCAAGGGGTGCCACCTAAAATCTTGCCTAGGGTGTCGGATTGGTTAAGGCCGGCCCTGCAATCCAATGATGCGTTGAACAACTGGCATAAGAATCAGACAAATTACCTGATCCTGGATAGCAAAAAATGGGATTTCTAAATCCAGGTCATTTTGATCTCGATTATATTTTTCTAACAACTGGCCCCACAAAACCCAGAATTCTTGTCTCAGCTGAAACCTGGGGAACAGTGGGAAGGAGACCCGGGAGAGCAGATGTCAGTGGAGGTTTAGGAAAAAGTATAAGACAGGGTTCACTCTTCCTCCGTTTGTGTAAGACAGAAAATCATTGAATTCAAGGTGCTCCGCCTCCTTCACTGGTCTCCAGTTAAAATGGCTATTATGAGGCAAAACACTGATCTCACTTCTGACTGTTGAAGACAGGCACCTGCAACCCTGTCACACAGATGCTGGTCATGTGTAGGACTGAGTGACTGTTGGTGACCAATATTCAACTTCCTTTCAGATAGTCCGAAGATAACCATAGAACCTTCCACTATGTCTGCAGTCTCTGGAGTCTCTTCGTATGGTGCTCAGGTCAACCCATACCATTGCCTTCTCAACACTCTGAGCAAAACAGCTTCTTTTAACGAACTGGCAGGAGAAACACCCTCCAACATTCCAGTTGAAGATGAGAGATCTCCTGAAATATCATGTCTTTGAAAAATCTGCCACAGATTATACAGAGAATTTCTGCTACACATAGGAACCGGTCCTGAGCCAGTTGGATGGGGTGGATCATTCTGACTTTGTGTTGCATAGCATAGCATCACCGTTACTGTGAATCTATTTTGTTGAAAGAACTGTTCCTCTCTGTCACACCATACATATCACACATTCAGTTCATTTGTATGTTTAAAACTATGATTTTATTATTTTAAAGGTGCATTAAGGAGTTTGCACGTTTTAAGCGAAACAGCGCCCCCTGCAGGCCTTGAGCGTAATGCAGCTTAGTGAAAAACTCGTCCCTGTGGCTCGAGTGCACGGAAGAGGGGAACTCCATCTTCGCTCGTTTAGTAGCGCTCAAGTAAGATTTAAGTTTCTTTTCCCTGGTGGAGTCTGTGTGGAGCTGTGGCAGTGCTAGAAGCCAGTCTGTTCTTACTTTCTGGAAGATCCTGCTCAGTTGTTGCTCGCTAAGCATCTGGCGGAGTAATGGCTGACAAAATCGGAGCGCGCATTACGTCATTCCTTTCAAATTCTCCCCAAAAAAACTCTGGAGCCAGACCGGCACTGTGACTTTCAAGTGACGATTTAGCGCTGTTTGAGGTTCTGGTAATGAATATGTCAGGGCACATTGTACACATCATTAAAAATGTGCAACATATTTATGGTGGAAAATAAGTATTTTAAGGTTGTAAAACTCCTTAATGCACCTTTAAGTTAAAAATAGATCTTAAACAAAAATAAACAAACAATACACCACACACCAGTATTAATCCTCACTTACTGTTTCCTTCAACAGGATCCTGGTTGGAGCTGGGAGAACCTCCATCTTGGTTCGAACTTTTTCGAGCAGAAGGTAAATTTAAATGTGCATCTCTGAAAACATCTGGTGTCACAGGCTCTCCGTTGTTCTCCTTCATCATGTCCCACATGCACGTCAACAGGTGTCGTTGGAGGTTTTTGTTCCACAGCAGTTTGAGTCTACATTTCTTCACCAAGCCTCTCCATGAGGGGAAAGTTTTCTCGAGTAGTGACAACCTCTTTCCCTCAGCTGCTGATATCAGTAAGACTGAATGAGTCCAGGACTGCTCACTGAAGTTCTCCAGGATGAACTGAAGCCTCTGACTGTTCTGCTCAGTGAAGACTTCAGGCTGAATAACCAGCAGGAACAGATGAGGTCCAGGATCACAGAGACTCACACAAAGTTCAACATGTTCTGTCAGTTCTGTCTGAGACATGTTTGGTTGCAGGAGGTTTGGGGTGTTGATAAGAACGATTCTTTTGTCCTGAGACTCCCCGCTGACACAAACACATTGATCCAGTTCTTCTTCTGTGTTGAATGACTTCATTCCCAGAATGAAGTTTCCCACTGAGCTCCTCTCAGACCAGCTGTTCCCCAGCAGAACCAGCCTCAGCTCCGACACTGGAAAGAAGATTTAAAGTTGTTTTAATGTATTTTACAAGAGCTTGATGATGAGATCAGACAGTTCTGACCAGTGTTGTTTTTGGCAGCCTGCTTTGATTTAGTTTTAGTCTTATGCTACGTTCACACCGAAAGCGTCGCGGGCGTCGTGAGCGTCGCTTTTCTATGCAAAGTCTATGGTGGATGAGCGTCGTGGAGCGGCGGGCGGCGGGGCGGCGCATCAGGAGCGTCATGAGCGTCGCTTTTCCAGCGTTTCGAGCGTCGACGCCCATGACGCTCGTCCCCGGCGTCAGGAGCGTCGTGAGCGTCGCTTTTTGAGAGTTGGGAAAACTGAACTTTCGACGCGCTGCCGCTGAGCGTCAACCAATCAGAGACGATCCCTCCGGTGCTACGTCACTACGAGTGATCCGAGCACCGATGCGGGCCGGCCAGTGTTGCTAACTTGACGACTTTCTCGCTAAATCTGGCGACTTTCCAAAGCCTCTTGGCGACGTTTTTTTTGTCAAAAGCAACTAGCGACAAATATAGCAACCTTCTCTGGTGCTCTGGAGACGTGACAGGACGTGTCGTTGCTGTCGTCAATGAGCAGCGGGTGCTGCGTGAGCCCCTCCCCCGTCCCAAAGCGCTCACAAGCGGTCAGTCTCAGCAGCGCTCCCCGCTGCAGTCAGAGCAGAGAGGAGCAGAGCAGACAATAGCGACTTTTCCGACGACGACGCGGTCTAGCTTTATTTAACAAATAAAGCCAAGCCGCTCTCCTGATGCGATCCGCCATAGCTGGAAACAGAAATCAGCCTCCTGCGCGCCAATTAACTGACGTGCATCAAGAGCGTCGCGAGCGTCGCGAGCTTTGTGACCACCCGGTGTCAAGCGTCGTGTTTAAAGCGTCACAAGCGTCAGCGTCGAGGCGTCCCAAGCGTCGACGACGCCCGGGACGCGTTCGGTGTGAATGCAGCATTAGTCTTTTGGACGAAATGCTCATTAGTTTTAGTCTAGTTTTAGTCATTTCAACACTTCATAGTTTTAGTCTAGTTTTAGTCGACGAAAACCAAACGGGTTTTAGTCCAGTTTTAGTCATAAAAAAAAGGCTGAAACAATAGTACAAGAGAAAAAAGACAGACAAAGGAAATTCTAAACCAAACAAACATAATAAAATATACTTAAATGGCACAAAACCATCATAACACATTGATTCCTTGTGAATTAAATAATAACTGGACTAGTTTGATACTTTACAACCTCAATGCAGTGCTTATATGAGCTCTGCAGACAGAATGAGAGGACTAATAGGAGTTTTGCTGATACTTTCAGGCTATTTTTATAATGTCCGTACTGATATAAAAGCTGAAATCTTTTATTAAAACTGGTCTGTTATGTTTCTATGTTACTGATTTGAACTGGTCAGAGTAACTGCCTGTTATTACTTTTGGAGGAGAGATAACACCAATATTAAGATGGTTATGAGGAAAATACTACCATTAAAACAACTGAAATAAACTAAATTAATTCCTTGGGTAAACTTGATGATATGAAACACTTGGAAGTCTTCAAAACTGAAATGACAAATATAACTTGAGTTTAATAAACTTTGTAAGTATTCCTTACCTGAATTTTCTTTATACTAATTTTAAATAAGAGTGAAATTACATTTCTTCAAAATAACACAACACCTGGATTATTTTTAAAAAAAGAAAAGAACAAGAAAAAGTAAAGATTTATTAGGTACTTGGGGAAAAATCTTCACTAATTAGTGGTGGGCTCCTATTGCAGGTTCACAGTAAGAACAAACAGTCAACAGTTGGATCAGATCCTCCGTCTCCCACTACGAGGCGTTCTGTTTTATTTTCTGCTGGATTCTGATTAAAGTACATCCATAAATCACTGCATCTTTTCCTCCCGCCGAGCCCCGGCGAAAGTTGCTGCCCACTCTCTAGTGCGCAGGCGCATGCAGTGCAGGCATGCAGGAAGCAGCTCGAGAATTGCTGAGATTTTCAGAATAAAGCAGCCGATCTGCGTGAACTGGCTGGGGGAGTCGCATTTGTTTTCATTTATTTTGAAAGTCAAAATACCGACATTTTCGTCTCGTCTCGTCTCGTTAACGAAAACAACAGATACGTCTCGTCACATTTCCGTCTTTTAAAGAGATATTTTTAGCTCGTCACGTCTCGTTTTAGTCACGGAAAAAAGGGGCGTTGACGAAATACTTTCGTCGTCGTCATCGTTAACGAAAACAACACTGGTTCTGACCCGGAATCAGTTTTGATTACAACAGCCCGAGTAAAGTACAGGAATATTAATTCTTCTTCTAGGATGTTATTGAGATCTGCTGCTTTCACAACATTTCAAAAAGACTTATTATAGGATTTCTATGTGTATTTCTCTGTTGCAGCTGTATTGCTTGTGTTGTTTGTGTTTTAGATCCACATCAGAGTGAGGGCTCTTTTCTCTGTCTTTAAACCTTTAAGCTCGGGGCCATTTTCGCCTAAAAGTTCAACGAAAGACGTACCCAAAGTAAACTGAATGCTGTTCTTGAACTGTTTGGAGTACATGCATGGTTGGGGTCTCATTTGAAAGCTGACAACCTGTATTTTCACCCAGTGCAGTCAGAATTACTCTAGGTGCTACTGACACATATTTATTTATGTTGCAGCACACTGAATTAGGATGAATTTCATTCTCGCCTGAATGTTTTCCCTCATAAAACACCTGGAAACAAGTGTGGCGGCACTGTGTGAGCTTGAAAACACAATTTTGCTAAAGCCTGGGGTCTTACATAGTTCAGGTCAAAATGTCAGAGCAGTAATACAAGAAATGAGTGTTTCACACATGTATTTGTACTGCTATGCCCCGGCGGGGTCAATTTTGGACATCCTCTGTATACCCCCTGGATGCCCTCTGTACAATGGTATATGTTGGTTTTTGGCCCGTTTTTACATTATTTTCACTCCAAAAACTCATAAAGTACTCAAACAATCACTTCAGATAGGCTTCAGTGTGGGATAAGGCACTCAGATTGAGAGGAGCAGGGACAGACAGCAGGTGCATCCCTCAGCAGATGTCTGAGAATTCACAAAACCCCGCGAGCGGGCCAGCCAGCCATTCAGCAAGCTCATTGGCTACCAGCCCTGTCCGTCAAACGCTTCTACCGACGTGATTGGCTCAGAATACGTTGATTACGAGTGATGACGACCGATGACGTGGGTCCATCAGTTTCGGCAGCGGTTGGCTGGTTAGCCATCGGAGGGAGGGATGAGTCACTTGATTGGTTGAAAAATGAATAATAAGCAACAGAAACCGATCAGTCGCCATATTGGATATCCTCAGAGTGAGGAGAGACGTCTGGATGTTTTTATCTGATAAAAAATTGATTATTATCGAACGCGCACGCGGAGAGACGTGCCGCGTGCGCGCGCGGTGGCGCGTCTAATTCTGGATTATTTGCTTATTTCAAGACATGTTTTGGACAAAAGGCTATACTTTCTAGCTTTGCCTGGATGCATACGTTTGTACTGTGGCAGTTTTTGCTGGATTATCTGGATTATGGATCATCTGTGATCAGTTATGAGCCTCCAAAGGTGAGTTGCGCTGTTTACTTAATTTGCTGTATGTTGGACAAATGTGTTTATATTACCCGCTGTGGTTATCACATCTGAAAGTGGTTTATACCAGCGGATTCGTGAGAATATCAGCTTTCTAACGGTACATAGTACGTCTGTGGAATATGCAAAATATTGATAAATGCATCGGGAGATGTTGATCGGCCCGCCGGCGGGCCGGTCTGAGCTTAATATTCCTGTCAACTTCTACAATGTCAGATTTTCAATGAGCTCTGCTGCAGCGCCTCCTGCTGGTATGAAGGCTGTACTCACTGTCAGGTGGAATC
This sequence comes from Salarias fasciatus, assembly GCF_902148845.1. Classification (NCBI taxonomy): domain Eukaryota; kingdom Metazoa; phylum Chordata; class Actinopteri; order Blenniiformes; family Blenniidae; genus Salarias; species Salarias fasciatus. The sequence goes on from NC_043756.1 coordinate 28,952,639, forward strand.
AACTCAAAGCTGCTGCTTCGTATCAGTGGAGGACCTGAAGCTGGAACAAGACAGAAATCTTGTTCATTCACACACAAACATTCACACATTTTTCACTGAAACCTAATTTATGGCTCCCCCAAATATTTCTCCCTTCACGTTAAAGACCACAAGCTCTCCTACGTCATGTCAAGTGCTCCTATTTTACAGTTTGTTTAGTATACACACAAAATAAAACTCAATTCCTTTGGATCATTATTTACAACAAATCATATTAAAACCAAATTACGGAGGGTTCCATAACTGTTCATCAATTCATCAATCAATGAAAAAACTAAATCTGTTCAGGAAATCCCTGATTACTGAGCATAAAGTGTTCTTAGTGGGGGAAGACTGAAGCTGTCAAAGTGATTAAAGTTTAATAAGACTCACCCGATTCTTCACTCGCCATAATGTCACTCTGTAGAAAACCTCTGAGATGGATGGAGCTGCAAGAAGAAGAAGAAACGGGTCAGAACTCTCAATATTATGTAACTATTGTTTGCACAAAAAAATCTGTGGATACAGCATGTAAGAAGCAGACCAGAAATACTAAGAGTGAAGGTGACAACAGTGGGAATACACACACACACACACACACACACACACAGCCCATTATAAAACAACCACAACTCGCTTCTTCTTTCTTACAAAACTAATCAGTCGATGTTTTCACAATTAGTTGTAGAGATGAAAAGGAACGATTATATTGTCTTCACGGCGTCGTCGATCTCTGAGATCTGGTCCTTCAGCTGGTTCCACTGTTCAGCTGCTGTTTAACATGCGTTAGCTCCATCCATGGACGTCACTACACTCACACCACCCTCCTCTTATGAACCCTTGGTAGAAACCAGCATTTCTCTCAGCTGGTTCCATGGATCACAAGTCTTCGACACCAAAGACTGTTTGATTGCTATGCCATTCCAGAATACCCTGTTTCAATGTTACTGGTTCTGATGTGCTGCATTATGGTTTTAGCATATATTTTCATGGTTTCTTTGCTTTTATGAGTTTTCAGCTTTTGTTTTGTAGGAACCAAATTGTATTGTTTTGTATTATCATGCTGTTAGAAGTTTACTGTCAGCTAGTTTGCTAGATTAAAAAATGATGGCATCAGTGTTGTGTCTTATCAATCTATGATCTCACTGAAGTCAATATTGGAATTGGGTTCTGCAGAAAGTCTTCAGCTCTGACTCTGGTTCTGCTGGTTTCTTCCTGTTTAAACGAAGTCTTTTCCTTTCCACTCTCTCCTGTGCTTAGTCACATGGTTCATCATTTTTTCTCAGTAAAAGTGCTGCCAGATGTATTTATTACTTTATAAATAAAACTCAATTGAATAGAAAGATAAATACTTGTGAAACAAGAGTTTCCTCCAGTATTCACAGAAATATTTCACTGTAGCTGAAGAAAATCCGTTCCTTCCTCATTCTTCATCTCTCAGTGCAACACTCTGCTCTGCTCTGACATTCAATTCTGTCTCAAAACTGGTTGATCTGGTTGACTTTCTGCCCCGAGCCACCATCTTGAGGGGACAAACTCAGCTTAATATCCGAGAAATGTTCAGCACCGGTCAAAAGTTGACAGTTTATGTCTGAAGACAAAACTTTTGAAGTTTCATTGAAACTCACCTGTGAAATTTGATATTTTTCTTCCACAAACCTCTTTTTCCAGGGTTAAAACCCTCCTGCAACACGATATTTAAGAGGACATCCTGCTCTGACACATTTCTCAAGTTGCTTTCAGCTATTTTTTTCTGCAGAAAGTGAAAGTAAAGACAGTCACCGTCAGGGTTGCCAGATCGCACGAGAGAAACAAGCAAACGGGCTTCTGGAAACAAGCCACAGTCCTTTAATTCATTCATTTACTTTTGTAACACTTTATTTGAAATTTTCCAATTATAGTATTAAACAATCTGTTATACAAAAACGCTTAGAAAGATCCCCACAAAAAAATCAAATAAATGCATCAAAGACAACAGACAGACAAAAATAGAGAGACAGTGAAAGAAAACAAAACAAAACAAGAAAGAAAAACAAGTGCACCTAACATTCCTGATCACAGGACTGTCCAAGGGCAGGCGTAAACAGTCAGAGTTCCAGTTCCAGAGCATTTAAACTGTTCACAGCAGTTATTAGAGGTCCAGGTTTTGTGGAATTTAGGGTGACTACGTCCTCTTTTACCCGGTCATGTCCTCTTTTTACGTCCTGTCTGGGGCGTCCGGGCGGGTTTTTTAAATTCAAGGAAATGTCCGGGGTTCACTGTCTCTCAGAGCACGTGAACGTAAACTCACACACACACACACACACACACACACACACACACACACACACACACACACACACACACACACACACACACACGCACAGACGGTGCGGAGCAGACGGGGCTGTTCAGACTGCGGAACACGGAAGAGCAGCTTCTCAGATGAACTGCAAAAAAAATTCCAACATACCGAGATGAAAAATAGAATGTAAGCAGGATGAGGAAAACAATTAAAGATTAAAAGTATATATCCTTTTCGTTTGTTAAGTTAGTATTTTGGTGAGACTCTTATATTCTTCTTTCAGTTATTACGAAATGTATTGTTGAAACTGTATTTCCTAACAGAAGAGTTCATATTTAGAACATTATTTAATATTTGTAAAGAGTCTAAGAGAGCTATTATTTTGTTACAAGTTTTTACATTTCATTTTATTTTGTTAAAGAAGTTAATTTCATATCATTGAAGCATAAAGCATGTTCATCAACCTCCGAGGAGCGCCTCCCCCCCCTCCCCCCTGCCAGTCCTCTTTTTTGAAATTCAAAATATGGTCACACCAGTGGAATTTGTTGACGTGACTGTTGAGTGTACATCTGATCTTTTCCAGCATTAAGTTCAATGTATCTTTAATCCAGTGATGATGTGATGGAGCAGTAACAGCCTTCCACTTCGATAGTGTCTGGCTGTTAAGGAGGAGAAGGCAATAACCCTCTGTAAATGAGCAGGACGAACAGATCCAGCCGGGTCAGAAAACAAACCAAAGACAGCGACCAAGGGAGAAGGTGAGATGTTATAAGCATACACGTTAGAGATAAAGACCAGAACATACGATAAGAGGTAGCTGGAGTCTGTTTACATCTATTAGGTACACAATGCATCTACGTTCTGAAATGTCCTTGCTAGATTAGCTTTTGAGAAATGCAATCTGTGTAACACTTTAAACTGTATTAAAGGGGCTGTAGTACGCCCCCCGGTTGAAGGATGACACTTTTAACTGATGAAAACTCCGGATTTAATGGCAATAAATCTTCATCTTCACCGTAAGAGCTTGTGCCTCACTAGGGGGCTGCTAATTACAAAAATACAATGAAATAACAAAAATACAAAACTGATTTCTCCGTTCCTTTTCAAACTCCGCTCCATTCATTCAACCATTGTCAAGCAACCTCACCGAAAAAACGTCTTTTCAGGAAACAGTGCTATCAAAAAAAAAAGCATCATATATCAAAACCGGAAGTTCATCTCCGCTGACAGCAAACAAACATTGGTCGTACAGCTCAACAAAATAAAAGACAGGAATCATGTGAATCGAACATTGAAATGAAATTATGGTTATTTACACTCCCACCAAAATTATGTGTGTTGATTTACATCACAGCAACAACAAATAATTTTCTTAAAGAATATAACATATTTCATATAACATGTAACACAACAAACTAGTACCTTAACAACTTTCTAACAACAATACCAGTTTTTGCACAGGACGCTCTACAACTGATAACTTAGTAGAGCGTTGACCTTTGTGATTTAGTTTACTGTCTCCAAGTGCGAGCTTCACTTTACGCACAAGTCCATCTTTTCCACAGACAGTCTCTAAAACTCGTGCAAGTCTCCATTCTCCTCTGGGCATTTGTTCATCCACGTCCAACACAACATCACCCACTTTTAGATTCCTCTTTGGTGAGTGCCACTTTTGCCTGGAAATGATGTTGTGAACATATTCTCGTCTCCAGCGGCTCCAGAACTGTTCTGCAAGGAATTGCACGCGGCGCCATCTTCTTTTGCCATACAAGTCCTCCTTTGGAAAGGTGCCAGGTGGTGGTAATGGTGCATTGGACTTCATGTGGAGCAGATGATTGGGAGTTAGTGGTTCTAAGCTGTCAGGGTTATTCAAGTTTTCAACCGTCAGGGGTCGACTGTTGACTATGACCATAGCTTCATAGAATAAAGTCCGTAATGAAGCATCATTGAGTCTCCCATGAGCAAGTGACAGAGTAGTATTCAGAACACTTCTGACAGTTCTTATCTGACGTTCCCACACTCCTCCTGCATGACTGGAGTGGGGTGCATTCATTACAAAGTCACATTGTCTTTCACACAAAAAAGTATTTAGTCTCTGAGTGTCTAGTTCATTTAAGGCTGCTCTAAATTCATTTTGAGCACCAACAAAGTTTGTTCCCTGGTCACATTGGATTTGTCGGACTGCACCTCTGATCGAAATAAAACATCTCAAAGCGTTAATAAATGCATCTGTTGACAAGTCCTCCAAAAATTCTATGTGTACAGCACGAGAACAAAAGCAGGTGAACAAGAGTCCATAACGTTTGTGTTGTTTCCTTCCTTCTGTTGTCATAAATGGACCAAAACAGTCCATGCCGCAGTATGTGAAGGGAGGAGAGGGCTCTAAACGTTTAGGAGGTAAGTCACTCATTCTCTGACCTTCTGGAGCTTTGCGGAGTCTGCGACAGATCACACACTGACGGATAAAAGAAGCAACGGTTTTACTCATTCCAGGAATCCAGTATCCATTTGATCTGATTTCATTTATGGTGAATCCTTTTCCTTGGTGTTTTACTTTATCATGACAGTGGGATATTATTAGTTTGGCTGCATAATGATCCTTTGGGATCACAATGGGGTGCTTGAAAGAGTCACTTGTTGGTGAATGTTGAAGTCTCCCTCCCACCTTGAGGAGACCATCTGTGTCGACAAAAACATCCAGTTTAAACAGTTTGTGGCGATGTGGAAGCTGTTTTCCCTTACTCAACAGTTTTATTTCTTGTTCATATGTTTGACTCTGCACATCATGAATGATCACATATTCAGCTTTTTCCTTTTCACTCACTGTAGCTGGTGCATTTGATTTGATTTGTTTAGCTCTTCTTATAAGATGTGCTACAGCTTTGACTGCTTTGGACCATGACGAGAACTTACTCAGACGTTCTGCGAGACTTGCAGTGTCTGTGACTTTAGTTAACATTGTCTGTACTTTTCTGACTTCTGGATCTCCAACAGCCAGCTCCAGCTCAACAGTTTGTGGTGTGGGTAGTTCATTTTTCCACAAAAAGGAGGGGCCAGTGAACCAGCTAGACTTAATTAATTCATTGACTGTTGTGCCCCTTGATGCACTGTCTGCTGGGTTCACTTCTGATGGCACATAAAACCACTGCGTTGGGTTTGTACTTTGTCTGATTCTTTGGACCCTGTCAGCTACAAAGGTGTGAAAACGGCATGACTCATTGTTTATATCGCCCAATACCACCTTTGAGTCAGTCCAAAAATATTCTTTCACATCATGACAGAGTTCTGCCCTTAACATATTACTGACTGAGACAGAAACTGCGGCTGCTGTTAGTTCAAGTCTGGGGATTGTGGTTAGCTTAGTTGGAGAAACTCGAGCTTTTGCTATTACCAGAGAGCAGTGAATTTCATCTTTAGCATTTTTGGCTCTCAGATAACTACATTGTCCATAACCACTTGAGCTCGCATCTGAAAAATGATGCAGTTCTATTTCCTTCGGCTCACCAAAACTAACAGGTAAGTAACAGCGAGGTATATTTAGCTTTTCTACATTTACAAAGTCAGTTAGCCAGTTCTCCCACCTAGGTTTTAGTGTGTCTGGCAGAGGTTCGTCCCAACCAATACCATGTTGGCACATTTCTTGTAAGATTCTCTTTCCATTCAGTATATACGGTGCTAAGAATCCGAGCGGATCATAGATTGATGCAACAGTGGATAGGATGCCTCTGCGTGTGGCTGGCTGGACTTTTAGTGTGTTGTCAAATCTCAAACAGTCCATTTCAATATTCCATTGGATGCCTAGAGCTCTTTCTTGTGGCAGATCTTTGAAGGTTAGATTCTTTGTGTTTGTTCTTACAGCACATTCTGATGAAGGGATGCTTTGCAAAACAGTGGGATCATTAGAAATGAACTTGTGGAGACGGAGGTTACCTTTACTGCATATTTCTCTGCCCTCCTGTGCCAACTGGATTGCTTCCTCCACTATATTTGTGCTTGTAACTCCATCATCAACATAAAAATCCTTTTCCATGAACTTTGAACCTGTTGGGTGCGACTTGCTGTGTTCTTTGGCCAAATACTTCAGTCCATAATTTGCGCAGCCTGGAGACGATGCTGCACCGAAAAGGTGGACTTTCATTCTGTAGGTTTGAGGTTGTGTGTTTGTATCACCGTTTTTCCACCAGAGTAAGCGCAAATAGTCCCTGTCCCTTTCATCAACATGGAACTGATGGAACATCTTTTCTATATCGCACATCATAGCAATAGGACGCTGCCTGAACCTTAGGAGAATACCGGTCAGATTGTTTATTAAGTCTGGTCCTTGGAGAAGATGATCATTGAGGCTTGTTCCATTGTATTTGGCTGAACAATCAAATACGACACACAGTTTTGTTGGCTTTTTTGGGTGATAAATCCCATGGTGGGGAATGTACCATTGTTCACCTTTTGTTGCCTCATTTTGTATTTCTTCAACATCTCCTCTTTCAATTATGTCATTCATGTATGCCACATAGTCTCTTTTGTAATTCTCATCTTTGTTAAACCTTCGCTTTAAAGCTAGGGTTGGCGATCTTGGAAAACTAGCATGTAGCACGAATGTAGCATCTCCCCAAGGCTCCGCCCAGCTCCCACCCCATTGGAGGAGCTCCGTTGGGAGCGGAGATGCAGAGACGTTCCGCGCGGTGCGCGCAGCACTTCCGCGTCCAGTGCGTTCCTGGCGTAACCTGTCCTCAGCGCTTCGTTTCTTCGTTTTTCTTTATTTGCACTATGCCAAGTATGGCGCACTCACCGGTAAGTAAAGCCCCAAACATTCTTCTCCGCCATTCTGCAACGACGCTCCGTCCTTCTACGCGCGCACTGAATCAGGGTCAGTGCACGCCATTGACATGTACGCGCAGGGGGCAGGTCGAACAGCGAAGGGATTTGATTGGTTTAAAAAAAGGTGTCCCGTCAAGATGATTGGTTGCTGTTTTTCCCGTTTTACTCCTGCTGTAGATAGCGGATATTTTCCAAACTACTTTAAGAACACGCTATGAATTGTTTCCCATCGGGTCATAAAGATCATTTTAACCAGTATTTAAAAAAATGTATCTCATTCAAATCGCCAACCCTAGCTTTAAGTGTTCGAGTCTGATTTCTGCAAGCCTTTTGTTGTCTGGTAATTTTGGCCTTTGTTTGAATGGGAGAGGCATCTCACAGTGTCCTCGTTCATTTTTCCTTATTCCATCCTTGAGTTTGTCCAGAAAAATAAGATCCTCTTGTGAGACTGTTTTGTCGCTTGCTTTTGTGTCCTTAAAATCTGACTCAAGAACATTGATCACATCTATAGGTGTCACTGCAGGTAATTCTTTTACTGTAACTCTATGGCACATACTTGTTTCAGCTTCTTTATGCTCTGAGGAGGAGCCACCAACAATGCTCCACCCGAGATCTGTCAATATTGCAAATGGCTCATTGTCATTTCCGAGAAGAACCTGTTTTGTAGCTAGAGTTCTGGGACAGTTAAATCCAATGAGTAATCCCACATCACAGTTCATTAATGGTGGTATTTTGTCAACAATCTCTGACAGATGGGGCCATTGCTTTGCCGTTTCATTTGTGGGTATGTTGTTATAGTTAAAAGGGATAAAGTCCTTTGTATAAGAGGGTGGAAGGTCAATGTGAATGTAGGACAGTTGCCCATTATGGTCGCTAGATGGTGCTGCAACCTCATTTTTTCTTTTGGTTTGTATTGTTTTGGAGTTCAGTGATTAGGACTGTTGGTCCTAAAGGCCCGTCCATGCTTCACATGTACGCGTTTCCGCGTCCGCTTTGGAAGGTCCGCGCACCACCGATGCGGACGCGCTTTCTCCCATGCTACATTTTGAGCTCAGCTGTGCGCGTCTCATGCAGGCGCGATGATCCACGCAGCCTCGAGAAGCTTTTCCGGCTCTACAGACTGTTTATCTGCTCCTTTATTACGGATTATTTAGAGAAAATTAAGCACATACATTGTCAGTACATTATCTTTAAGTATTATAGTTTATTTAGCCTTTTTTTTTTCTGTTTCTGAATCGCGGGGGCGGCGCCGGAGCGATTAGTTACTTTTTCACTTCTGTCTGCAGACCTTCTCCTCCCTCCAGACAGTCTCTCTCTCTTTCCACGAGTTTTTCACTCTTTCGGTGTCTTTAAGTGGAGCCATCAGGCTGTAGCTCCGTCTACTTTCACGTTTACCGTCATGTTTTGTTTGCTATGGCGCTCTGGCGCAGGCGCACTCTTCCGCGACCTGCGCGCACTGCGCAACGCGGTCTCAATTTCTGGCTGCTGCGCGGACGTCCGCGGATCGGTCCGCGCGGACCCTAGCGGACAGGAATTCATGACGATTTTTACGTCACGCGGACCAACGCGCAACGCGCACCCACGCGGACATGTGAAGCATGGACGGGCCTTTAGAGGCCACCGTAGTAGCGCAGCAGCTGGAACGCGCGAAAACGCTATTTCCCTTCAGTCTCTGTTCTGTTTCTGTAAGGTAAGGATGTTGTGAGCGGTCTCTGTAATTTTTGATAGTTATCTTGCCATTGCTATGCAATCCATGTCTGTTGCTAAGCCGGAGTCTCTGTTCTGTTTCTGTAAGGAATCAAACGTGGAAATAAATGGTCAGAGCCACGATTAAACGCCACCGTGTGTCCGGCTCCTTCAGCACTACATCCGCACGATCACACTTCCAAAACACAACGCAGAGTCGGATGCGACGGGAGCCAGAAGCGACCCGCGGTTAGGGTTACATGAACATCTGAGTTGTAACCTCTCACACGTAACCCTGAGACTCTCTGACTTTTAACCATCGCATGAACTCCCAGCATTGTGGTTAGCTTTAACTTAACTGGATGGGAGTCTGCTTGTAACTGGTTCAGTACCTCTTCACTGACAAATGTGCTGTCATTTTGGGTGTCTAATAAAGCGTACACTAACTGCTCTTTAGATGAACTCTGGGCAGTGGAAACCCACACAGGGACAATCATGGAGGTACTACCTGACTGACCCACCTTTGTGACGTTCAGAGCTGTGGCTGCTGTAGTATTAATTTCTGTGGCTGAAGAAACATTTACAGAGCTCTGAGGTCTTTCATTTCTCTTGTAATTTTCATTGTGCAAACAGGTGGGATGCCGTCCTTTGCAAGTGTCACGTGTGTCGATGACGACAGTCTTTGGCATTGTGGCCCACCTTTAAGCAGCCGTAACACAGTTTATTGTCCTTAATAAATGAACGTTTTTCATCCAGTGACTTTTCTGTGAAACTTGGACATTTTGGTAATGGGTGCTTTTCATCTTTGCAGAACATGCAAGCTACCTTAAACTTTGGGTTGTTTGTATTTACTTTATCAGCTTGCACAGAAGTTTGTGTTGTAAAGACTTGAGAAGCGGATCTGTTTGGTTTAATCTCTTTTGAGTGTCCCTTTTCCAGAGGTGAACTACATGAATGGAGTGCATATGAAGAGGTCACAGGGTTACAGGCAATTTCCACCTCAAGTGCTATGAACTCTGTAAAATCCTTAAAAGAAGGAAAATTTCCACTTTCCATGAGAGCAGCTGTGACCCGACGATTCCAACGTGTTGCAAGCCATTCTGGGACCTTTCGTAATAACTTTTGGTTCTCCTCACAGTCACTTAGTATCTCCAAGCCTGTGAGGGCAATCGAACATTGAAATGAAATTATGGTTATTTACAGGGGCTGTATCATGCAAAATTCACTTTTTGTATGTTTTAACCTTGTTATATAGTTATGTACTCACCTAAAACACCCCCAAAGCGTTTTTTTCCTCCGTGCCTGCGTGGTAAAGCTTTCCTCCTATTTGTGCTGTTCAGAGAGGCAGCCCCTCCCGCACCCGTGAAAACGTCCTGTTTCCCATGTTGACGTCACACTGTGAAGATGGCTCCCCTGAGCCCCCCTCCCGCAGGCCCTCAGCAATCAGCGTTGCTGCTTTTTGTAACTCCGATTTCGAGGATAAACTTTGACCATTGTCTGAAAGCAACAGTCAAGCAAGAGCAAGAGTCTGAAGGGTCTGAAGGGTCTGGAGGGTCTGAAGGGTCTGCGCTTGGTGAGTTTCTCACAGGAAAAGACGTTTTCGCGTGTGGAGAAGCTAGAGCTAAAGAGCTAAAGCGAGCTAGCGTATTTGTTTTGAAGCGCTGATTGGTTGAAGTAGCTGTCAGTCAAAGTCCACAGAGGGAGAGGCGGGATTTTCAGTGAAACGGAGCGTTTTCTCTTCCAGGTTTCAGAATTAGCCTCAGAAAATCTTTTATTTCACACAAAATTACTTTTCCTTAGCGCCAAAAATAAACTATTACCATGTTAGAGCCATTTCTAGGGTTTGGACTAGCTAAAAAAGCATGATACAGCCCCTTTAAAGCATGTCTGGAACATATGGAAAAAGACTGAACAGCAGAACTCCAATAATATGAGAACAAATAAATGATATTCTACTCTTAGCCCACATGTTGACCTTTTAAAGGGAGTCTAAACAAGAAGGGGACGGAACAGTAGGAACATTTGCAAACTTGTTTCACCTGAAATCTGTAATTTGCAAGTATTAAAAAAAAAGGTCATCCTTAATTTTCTAGATAACTTCAAAGTTAGCAAAAGTGCCATTAAAATACAGATCCTCAATTCTAATGTCCTTTTGATGCCAAATTTTGAAGCCACTGTCCAATAAAGATGGTTGAAAAGGATGATTATGCATTATCAGTGAATGGATAGAAATAGTTTGAATACCTAAACATCTTTTGAACTGACTAATGATTCGTAAAGAATGAGTTACAATTACATTATCCTGAATGTTGTCAACTAGTGGTGCACCCTATGCATTGAATTGGATTGTAAACCTGTTTTCTAAATACAGGTCAGGTTCTATTGTGATGCTCGGAAAGAGTGAAGCTTCAGCTTTCGTGTCTGATGAAGCTGATGAGCGATCCAACTGATGGCGAGCTCCCAGTCCACCTTCGGTGCTTCAAGCAGAACTTTTAATTCCGCCACACCACACATGTTGACCTTGAACACTGATCCTGACAGACTGCAGCCGTCTTCTGTTCTCAGAGTTTAGTGTTACCATCAGGTCCTCGGTTTAATTCACCTGCATAAAAATCCCACAAGAACTCTCTGTTCCAGCTCCGCACTTTCACTACGCTGTGAAATATTAATGCAAAATTCCGAGATTGAGTGGTTTTTGCGAAGATTGCTAAGACGGAACTACTTACTAAACATGGCGTCTGGGCGTAGTGATCTCATAAGAAAAAGTAGTTCCCAGTATTTGCTTCAGTGTCGTAACACTACAATATTATTTGTAGGTGTTTCACAGCGTAGTGAATGTGTGGATTATAACGTGTCCACCCAAGTGTTTTTGGGGTTGTTGGATTGTGTATTTGATGAGTTTGACGAGGGAAGCAACTGTACCATCCACTTCCATTATGTCCACCGTGAAGCTCTCCTCGGACCCACCGCTGAATAAACAACAGCTCGCCCTTACAAAAAAAGTAAGTACGCTGCTCTAAAGGACTAGGGAATTGCCCTAAATGGGCCAATTTGCCAAAATGTTGAAGTATCGCTTTAAAAGGGTGTTATTATCTTTGATGGTTGTTTTTCTGCTGGCTGCACGACAAACTGCTCTACAAATAATAAAGTACCTTGGCCTGATCTCAGCATCTTCAGATACATTTACGGGACATCTTATGAGGTTGCTGTCACCTCAATCCAAAACCTAGGAGCACATGTTGTTAGAGAAAATACTGGCTGTCACTTCCACCTAAATGTTTATGTGACGATAATAGCAATGACAATAAAAAATAATAATAATAATACATATTTATATTGGAAAGTGCTTTTCGAGATACTCAAAGAAACTTTACACAATATATTTAAAATACTTTAAAAGTGCTAATGAAGTTTGATATTTTAAATGTTTAAATTGGTTGAGATTCAGGAATATATACTTGAAGTTCAATATTAGCATCATCCACTTCCATTGTAAAACATGAGCAGAACATTCAAGTCCTGCTATTGTCAAGTTAGAAGCAGAGTTTGAATCCCTCCTCTCAATCTGTCTGTCCAGTACTGTTCTCTCTTTTGATGAACAAACCCCAACAAACAGCAGAAAACCTCCAGTTCTGAGTTCTGTAGAAAGTCTCCTCTGACTGGTTCTGCAGCTCTCTTCATGTTGAAAGAGACAATTTTTTTTTCTTCACTTACTCTGCTGTGCTTGGTCACATGGAATTGTTGTTTTTTCTCAGTCAAAGTTCCTTCAGGTATTGTATTTATCACAACAACAAAAAACTCAGTTGTAAAGAATGATAATAAAGATTTTAGAAACAATAGTTAATCCTTCAAATTAATATTCATATAAATATTAATATTTCAGCTGAAGAACACCAGTTCCTTCCTCAATTTTCATCTCTCAGTGCAACACATTCAAAGGTCTGTATCTTAACATGTTTATAGACTGAAGAAAACAACCATGCCTGTTTTTAATCTGAAATAACTGTGAAATTAATTTCTAGTTTTAAACTGGTTGAACCAATTTCCTGCTCCTCACCACATTCTTGAGAACATTAATTATGCAGAAGTCAAATCTTTCCAGTTTCATGTCTGAACACTAAACTTTTAAAGTTTCATTGAAACTCACCTGAGAAATCTGATGTTTTTCTTCCTCAAACTTCCTCTTCCAGGGTCAAAACCCTCCAACAGCTCGATCCTCCAGTCTGATCTTCATCCAGCTGTCGCACTTTCTCGGTTCTTCCACTGTCTGCACAAAGTTAAAGTAACAACCAGAGAGTCACCGAGGAATCCTTCAGAGTCACCTTTCACTGACTGCACTGTGCAGGATCACCAGATCTGACTGACTGTAGCCCAACCCACGTCCATAAAAACAACAGGTCATCAACCAACACCAGCTTCACAGCTGCTCCAATAAGCACAGAACAACAGAGGCACAAACAGTGCCGTCATACAACCAAACAGGAAGCTGATTGTTTCACTCAGAAACCACCAAAAGGCAGAGTTGAGACCAAGTTACTGTTTTCCATCTCACCACAATCAAGTGTTTGGATTCAGGTCCTGAACAAATCACATCAGACAGTCTCCTGAACAATTCATCTCATTGAACTGTTTTTAATTGAATCCATGAATCCATGAATCCCTGAGAGCTTTTTAACATGTATTGATTTAATGAATTAGCTCTAAAATAAGTCCAATTCAACACATTTCAGACAGAGCAGAGCAGACATAGCTTTAGCTTTTAGCATTAATAACCAGCTGAAGGATTTGGGGCTGATGATCATGAGGTCAGATTTATCTCAGTTGAGTTGAAAGAAGTTGTTTTGCATCACCCTGTTTAGTTTATAGACAGGGTGGAGAGGAGGTAGCTGATTTGGTGGAGATGTAAAGTTGGACGTCATCAGTGTGGCAGTGGAGTTGGAGACTGTGATAAAGGACCATCTTACCTGATGGGAGGATGTAGATGATGAAGATCAGGGGGCCAAGTACCAAACCCCGGGGGACACCTTGTGACACAACAACAGTGCAGGAAAATTGCTTCTTTATGTGGATGAATTGTTGTTGGTTGTAGAGGCCTGAATGGAGATGATTCGCAGAGTCAGACTGGGAGACTTTATTAGGCCAGGAGTCAGTCATTCAGCAGGCCACCCTACACACACCCGTGTTCTTATCTACACTGACATGCATGGATGGGCACACACACACACACACACACACACACACACACACACACACACAGTCTTGTATTTCTATCCTTGTGGGGACCGTCCATTGACTCCCATTCATGTCTAGCCCCTAACCCTGACCCTTACCCTAACCCTAACCCACACCACAACAAAGCCTAACCCTAAAGAAATGTTTTTGCACTTTTACTTTTTTCAGTAACAACAACATGGTCAAGAAAACACTGTTTCTCCTACTTAGGACCGGAAAAAGGTCCCCACAAGGCACGTCGTTCCACGTTTTGCTATCCTTGTGGGGACATTTGGCCCCAACAAGGATAGAAATACAAGAACACACACACACACACACACACACACAACATTTTTGTAATAGTGTGTTTTTGGCTGATTAAAAACAAGATGTATTTTCTCCAATATAGATATAAGTCACATGGACACACCATATGAATCCAATAGTCTTGTGTCCTTTTCTTTTTCTTTTTACAGAAGGAGCTTGACATCGTGATGAGAATTTGGATCACCCATTGGATCCATCATCAAGGCACTAAAGGACATGATCGGTTCCATGGAAAACCTTTCCTCATGTATCATGTAGTATAATCAGTCAGTATAAAAGTTTTGGGATGTTAGCAGCTCAGTAGTATTGTCTGAAGTAGAGCAATGCCACCCTCACACTGAGGGGACTGCAGAACAGAGTCTGGTAGTCTTTCCACACCAAAGGAAACGTGAAATTGTTTGGTCCAGTCTGAAGCATTCCATAGGAGCAGTGGGCAGCTGCGGGGAGTGCCCGGGGACCCATCTCCAGATGAAGAGCCAGGCCAATGGTCAGAATCACCTGACTGGCGGATTGACCTCGTGCATGTTATTCGTTGATGGGGTTGATTCCTGGAGGAAACCCACCCAGACACAGGGAGGAACATGCAAACTCCACACAGAAAGGCCCGCATGGTACGGGGATTGAACCCAGGACCTTCTTGCTGTGAGGCAAAAGCACTAACCACTCATGCACTGTGCTGCCTTTGTTTCCTTGAAGTAAATATGCTGGATAAAATACAAAGTAGATGCATAGCCTGCATCTACTAGCTGATTCAGACCACACAGTTTTTTTGTTTCTGGAAAAATAACATAAAATGTAATTAAAAAAAAAAAACAAAAAAAAAACAACATGTTTTATTGGCGTACTCATCAATTAACCAGGCAACAAATTCGACTATTCACACAGACACACAAGAAAAAAAAAATTCTTGGGGGTGCTCATGGTGGTGCTGTGGCTATCCCAGGGAGACCGAGAGCACTCCCAAGCCCCCTGGTGCTGCCTATGCACTTGGTTCTCAGAGTGCTGACCTACTGGAGGTTCTCAGGTTCTCTAGGAGTAGGACGGGAAGCAGAGCTTTCAGCGATCTTGCTCCTGCCATGCAGAATCTGACAATTTATTCTTTGTACGCATCTTTACAAAACATTCATGAAAAAATAGGCTACATGTTTCCTTTTCCAATCCTGAATCATCAAATATGTGCAGAGACCTGAAAACAGGCCGACATTTGAGGAACAAATTGAAACTGTAATAAAATTTGCATTTTACTTGATCAAAAATGTAATGAAACCCAATAGTGTAATAATTTCACAAATAATGTGAAGCCCCTGAAACAGTGCAGCACATCACAGCAGGGAGCAAGACGCTGGCAGAAAAGGCAGACATGGAACAACATGGACTTCAAGATTCAGACTGACAAACTGGTGATGGCCAGTCAGCCTGACATAGCAGTGTTGGAGAAAAATTAGAAGATAGCAGTAGTGTTTGATGTAGCCATCCCCAGCGACAGTCAATAGTGGTGACGGTAGAGATTGGGGCACTCGGGGCAGGAACCCCTAACCTCTCTCTCCTTTGCCCCTCATTGTGTGATCCACTTCGCTCTGCTGCTTTTCAGCTTTACCTGAACTAAAAAAAAAAAACAACTAAAACACCTGATCAGTCCAGTGTTGTTTGCTATGACAGTTTATTAAATTCCCACTTGCCACAAAAAATCTTCAGGAGAATTTACATTCATCATTCAGAAAACACTTTTTTAAAAACATTTCTCAAAGAAACATCTTAATCTAAGCTCACATGACAATCTGCCTGAAAAAGTCATAAATCAAAGTCAACTTTGTCAACTCTCAGCTGTGAGAGTTACTGTGTTATATGAAACATTACAACAAACTGCAGCAGTTAAGGAGTGTAGCTTCAAGCACAGGTTGTAAATGTCCTGCTGGACACTCAGTTTCTCATCTCTACTTTGCTGTATTTAAAATAAAACAAGAAAAATCAGATTTCAATGTTTCAGATGCAAAGAAGCAACAGGTCAGTAAATCACAAAGATGAACAGAACAGTCATGAAATCAAGTCGTAGCTGTGTGTGAATCTTAGAAAGACGTACATAAACAAACCTGGACTTTATAAACTGGAATAATAATTTATCTGGACGTGGTGTTCACATGTGGAAACACAAGAGAAACCTGATGAGAACCAGGATCCTGAAGTCCAGGTGTAGGATCTATTTCAACAGAAGTATTAATCAGCAGTAATTTGTGAGGCTTCTATGTGCCTGTAGGAGGCGCTAAAGTCTCCATTGTAATGACAGCAGATCTTTTCTTTTGAATGAGGAGAGTTGGAGCTGAGCTCTGCTGGAGTCGTTCAAACTCTTCCTTCACAGCAACAAGGTCTTCATGTCCAGTCCTGTCAGAGTGGAGCTGCATGCTGCTTCCTCTACCAGGACGTCTGTTTCTCCCACAGTGTCTGAAGTCTGCTGGAGTCTGGAAACGTCCAGTCTGTCTCCCTGTCTGTGTCCTGGGATGGACTGCTCATCTGGATGGATGGATGGAAACATCATCATCCATCATCTACACATTTCCTTTGAAGAGAACAAGAGAAGAACTTTCCAGCAGTGACTCTTTGCATTGTAAAGTTCAGGATCAGGTCAGTGTCTTTCCAGATCATCTGCAGGTTAATATTTCTCAATAAAAAGTAGAAAAGTAGAAAAGTAGAACATGGTCGAGTACCAGGTCATGCTGAGCAGGAAGGGAGAAGAAATACGGAGGCAGCACTTTGTACATTTGTGAATCATGAATCTTCACGGATGTCTGATCACCTTCGAGAAATTGTTCAGCTCTGCTTTGGCAAGAGTTTCGCTTTGACATGCTTCATTTCTTTCTCATGCTTTTTTCTGTTTTTCAAACTCTTTCACATCAGCATCTCCATCTCTGATATTCTGGTTCAATGTTTTCATCAGTTGTTTCTGTATAGGCCTATTAATTTCTTTTTCCCATGCAGTTATAATACCATTGAAAGCTTCATTTCTGAAGTCATCTATCTCTTCATCTTGTTGTTTCTGTCGTTCATCCATTTTTTTCTTCCAGGTTTGTTTCTGTTGAGCCTCCACTGTTATCCTCAGATTATGTATTTCTTCTTCATGCTTCGGTTCTTTTCCATTCAGCCTTTCTCTAATCTGTTATCTGTTTGACATTACTTCTCTAAAGCATTCATTTCATTTCGTTCAACTTCTTTCAAGCTATAGATTTTCTCTGTCATCCTTTTATCCAAATCTGTTTTCAGATCAGACAAGAGTTAATTGATGCCTTCTTTCACTCCTGTTGCTGTTTTGAATAGTTCTTCTTTAGTTCGATCACTTCCTTTGAATGTTTCTCCTTTAAAGCTGCAAAGTCCCTGTCTTTACTGTTCTTGAATTCATTGAACTCTTCAGCTTGTTTTCTGGCCTCCTCTTCATGTTTCTTTTTGATATTCTCCAATTCTTTCTTGTAGTTTTCTTCTAATTCTCGTTTCTTCTTCTCCTCTTCCTCCTGTTTCTTTTAATCTTCTTCTTTTCTTTTCTTTTCATATTTTTCTTTTTCCTGCTCGAATTCTTCCTGAAGCTTTAACAGTTTTGTTTTCTGCTGTTGTCGTATTTCTTCACCTTCTTTCTCTCTTTTCTTCCACCACTCTTTTCTTCTCTCTTCCCAGATCTCTCGCTTCTTCCTCATCTCCTCTCCAGACTCCACCAGTTTTTTGTCAATGGTTTCTTTTTGTTCAGATTCAGATTTTATCTTTTTCTCCAAAGCTTCAAGCTTTTCTTTCCATTCTTGTCTTTCAGCTTCCTCCTGTCGTTTCTTCATCCTGTCTTCCTCTTGTCTATCCTCCTGTTCTCTCTTTCTCAGCTCTCGCTCCTTCCTGATGTTTTCTTCCTTTTCCTTCAGTTTCTCTTCCAGTTCAGCTCTTTGTTTCTCCATTCTCATCTTCATCTTCTGCATTTCTTCCTCATGTTTCTTTTCCAGTTCCTCCCTCTCTCTCTTCATCTCTTCTTCCTTCTCCCTCAGCATCTTTTCCATTTCTTTCTGTATTGCTGCCTCAGCTTCTTGCAGCATCTCATTGGTGAAGCAGTCCCCTCCGTTTCTCTTCACCATGGAGTCGATCTTTGCTATCAGCTCACTGACTTGATTGGAGTCTTGTTTATCATTGTTGAACACATGGTATCTTCCTCCACAGTTAGCAATCAGACTCTTAAATGAATCATTACATCTATCTCTAATGTATTCTTCAATCGACAGCTCCTCTTCATCCAGTTCATCTCCTCCTGTTAACAGAATGAAGGTAAAGTGCAGAGAATTCTTTCCAAATGCTTCCCTGATGAGTTTCAGTGTTTCTTTCTCTTCTGATGTGAATCTGCCGATTCTCACCACCAACAAGAAGACGTGTGGTCCTGGAGCCAGAAGACTCACACATTTCACCAGCTCTTTATTCATCTCTTCATTGGACAAACAGGAATTAAACAGTCCTGGAGTATCGACCACAACGATCTGACGATTGTTCACTTCACCCGCTGCTTTCTGACAGCGTTTGGTTTGGTTGTTTCCAGGTGCAGCTTTAAACTCCTTTCTTCCCAGGATGGTGTTTCCCGAGGAGCTCTTTCCACTGCCGGTCTTCCCCAGAAGAACAATCCGGAGACACTCTGTGTTCTGTGTCTCCTCAACACCTGTGAAAGAAGAACATTTATTACTATAAAACAACAGAACAATGTTTTACTGAGAGATGATGTGCTGTTAAAGATAAAAATCATCAGAGATGTACTTACAGATGCCTTTGTTCTTTGCTTTCAGATCCTTCAGCTCAGACTGGAGGAGGTTGATGTTCTTTTCTTTTTGGATCATCTTTGTTATTTGAGCTTGATGGAACATTTTCATTGTGTAGGAGTGTGGTTCATTCCTGTCTCTCATTGTATCGACATTATAAAACAACCTTGAAAGTTCTTGTCTTCCATTGATGTTGAGAACAAAATGTTCTCCACTACAGCTCTGAATCAACTCTTCTACCTCCTTGTTTCCCTTTGGAAAGTTGAGAGTTGAAGGATCTGAGTCCACAGTGAACAGAATCATGGTGAAGTCATTGACTGAAGAGCTGAAGGTCTTCTGGATGGTCTCTAACTCTCTCTTGTCTTCATCAGTGAGTGGACCCACAGGCAGGACCAGGATGAAGGCGTGGACACCTTCAGGATCACAGAGGGAGACACAGCTGAGAGCCTCCTCCATCACCTCCTCCTGAGGTCTTCCACACAAAGCAGGCAGCTCCACCACAGAGACCCACCGTCCACACACCCCTCCCTGGTTTCTGACACACTCTGAGGAGTTGGCAGCTGGTCCAAACCTTCCTGGTCCCAGTATAGCATTGACTGCTGACGTCTTTCCAGCTCCTCTTCTACCAAACAACACCAGGTTCACAGGAGGTTTGGCTTCTCTTCTCACTTTTCCACCATCTGTTTCTTTATCTACGACCAGAAACTCTCCTCTGAGGGTGTTCACTATTGTTTCCATTTTCTGCATCAACTCTTGAAGGTCCACTGACAGATTAACGACATCTGGAGTTTTCACTACGGTCAAAGGTTTTCTGTCCCACTCCCCACTGACAGACACACAGTTTTCTCCTGGAAACTGGAATGAAGCTTTAAACTCTTGTTTTCCAGGGATGATGTTTCCCGATGATGTTTTCTGATCATCACTTTTTCCAAACAGCATGAACCTGAGTTCGTGTTCTGGAATAAAAACATAAATAAGACTGACAGTTAGATGAGGAAACACCCTTAAACATTTAGAATGAAGAATATTTACAGATCTGAAATGAGGTCAGGCTTTACTGGAGTTGACTTTTTGGTCTTATTACATCTATTGAATATCAGGATTTTAAATAAGTTTGTTTTTCAACGTAACGCTACTGTGCACACACACGCATTGTAAAGTAAATTAACATTGTTACAACAACAAGTTTTTAAAAAAACATCCATGATCAAGTAAAGCCTTAAACCCTCTGGGACAACCTGTAACCGTCAGTCCTTCTAATCATAAATCAGACCATAAACCATTAATAGGAATAATAATAATGGGGGTGCTGGCGAGTGAGTAGTGGAGTAGGTTGTGCTTCAGATGCCATCTGGTAAAAACATATTTTAAAATCCTCTTTTGGGCACTGTACCCTTTTACAAGACCTGGAAATACACCTTATAGGTATTTTATCAGATTCTAAGCTGAATGATCCACACATATGGCCAGCAGCTTGTAATATTACAAATTCTGAGGAGCAACTAGCTCAGTCGACATGTTAGCATTCATGTCGCTGCGCAGCCTGAGCGTCTGACGTCACTCCGGTGAGTGTTTTCCGTGTTGGTGAAGCTTGCTGAAGCCTGCGAGCGACTGAAGTGCTTGCTGTCTCTCTCTTGCTATTACTGTTAATTCACGAAGCAATCAAAAATCGGGGTTATTTACGCCCCCGGGGTTACTTCGCCCCCGATTGACCAAGCGATCTCTCGTGAATTACATTTCTTCTCCGCCGTTAGCGCCACCGGCGTGCTAACTAGCTTAGCGTGCTAACTAGCTTGGTCCGCCGGAACCGCTATGGCGTCCTCCCCTCTGTCTTCTTTTCTTTCCTGCTCAGTGTGCCGTATGTTGAGTCAGAACCCTGCCTCCCTTGACGATAGGGGTATTTGCGTAAAGTGCAGTGTATTGACAGCGCTGGAGGCCAGGGTAACCGAGTTAGAGGAGCGGCTGCGCAGATGTGAGGGGCAGGGCAGCGCTAGCTATAGCGAGGTAGCGGCAGGGCTCGCAGCCCGTTCCCGCAGTGAGAGGAGTGTTAGCAAGCCTAGCCCCGCAGCGTGTCCCGAGCAGCCGGGACAAGACCAGGACCGGTTTGTGACAGTCCGGAGGAAGGCTAGTGCTAAGCACCGCCACGTAGCACTCCAAGAACCGCTTCACGTCTGCAATAGGTTCTCTCCCCTCAGCGACGACACGCCGGCTGAACTGGACACGCTGGTGATTGGCAGCTCTATAGTTAGAGACGTGAAGCTGCCAGCGGTGAAGGTTAGGTGTTACCCGGGGGCCAGAGTGGGGGACATCGAGGGGAACCTTAGGCTTTTAAAACAGGAAGGTAGGAGATTCCGTCGAGTCGTGATTCACGCAGGCGGTAATGATGCCCGGCGGAGACAATCAGAGGTGCTCAAATTACAAGTAGCCTCGGTGTGTGAATTGGCTAAGTCGATGTCTGATGCCGTAATATTCTCTGGTCCCCTGCCCAATTTGGTCAATGATGAAATGTATAGCCGACTTTCATCATTCAATCGCTGGTTGTCTAGATGGAGTGAGGAAAACGGAGTTATTTTTCTAAACAACTGGTGCACCTTCTGGGGAAAGCCTGGGCTCATCCGCAGGGACGGCATCCACCCAACTTTGGATGGTGCAGCCCTTTTAGCTCACAATATGGCTGATCGGCTTCGTACTCTAAATTGACAATCCAGCTATGAGCCCCGGGCGCAGAGCAGTCGTGTAGAACACTCCTCTGTTGATCTTGTTGATCCCGTCACTAATCCTGCTCCCGGATTTTTACAAGTCAAGCATGGAGGTTTACCTAGGCTAACAGAGACTGAGTCTGTCCAAAGTGCTCAAAGCATTAAAAAAAAGTCAATGGGTAAAAAGCTTAAAATCTGTACAAGACAGAATAACTTTTCCAGTAGGAAATACATAAAATGTGGTCTACTAAACATTAGAGCAATCTCCACTAAATCTCTGTTAGTTAATGACCTTATCGGTGACAATAACATTGATCTCCTTGCTCTAACAGAAACTTGGCTCCAGCAAGATGATTATGTGAGGCTCAATGAATGTACCCCTCCAACCTATGTTAATTTCCAAACAGCTAGATCAACAGGTCGAGGTGGAGGTGTGGCAGTGATTTCCCACTCCAGTCTTCTTCTTAAACCCAAAACTAATGTTAAATTCAACTCTTTTGAAAGCTTAATACTAACGCTTACTTGTCCAAATTGGAAGAATCAAAAAGCTGTGCTATTAATTATTGTGTATCGACCTCCTGGTCCTTACTCTGACTTTTTAACTGAGTTCTCAGAGTTTTTAAGCAATATAGTATTGACTCATAACAAGATCCTTATAATAGGTGACTTTAACATCCATGTGGATGATTCTGGTGATAGTTTGAGTAATGCGTTTATTGCAGTATTAGATAGTATCGGTTTCACTCAAAATGTTGATGAATCCACTCATAGTCACAAGCACACCCTGGATCTGGTCTTAACATATGGGATAGAAGTCAGTGACCTAAATGTTCTCCCTCAGAACCCTATTCTCTCAGACCATTTTTTAATTACTTTTCAGGTTTTGATTGAAGACTACTGTGCTCAAAAAGATAAAATTCAGCTGATACGGACATTGTCTGAAAAATCTGTGGCTCGGTACAAAGAATTGATCCAGCCTGCATTTGCTGCATTATCTTGTGAACTCACAGAAATGAGCTTATTGACCAGTGGTGATAATAGTGATCAGTTTGTTGACAGTGCTATGCACTTACTAAAATCTGCCCTTGACGTAGTGGCCCCGTTGCAGCTGAAAACCAATCGACCCAGGCGCGTTGCTCCATGGTTTAATTCTGAAACCCGTGTTCTCAAACAAAAAACTCGGCAATTAGAAAGACTGTGGCGTAAATCTAAATCAGAACAATCTCTGAAGGCCTGGAAATGTAGCTTGCTAAGCTATAAACAAATTCTCTTTAAAGCCAAGACATTATATTACTCTCGTTTAATAGAAATAAACAAAAATAACCCTCGGTTTCTATTCAACACTGTAGCCAGACTGACAACCAGTCATACTGTAGTGGAACCAGTAATCCCAGAATCTTTAAACTGCCATGACTTTCTTAAATTCTTTAATGATAAAATCATAACCATTAGAGGTAAAATCAGTGAAGCGCTTTCCTCAGATCAAGCTCAGGGAATCCAGCCACTGCCTCCACCTGAAATACCTGAAATACTAGATAGTTTCTCATTAGTAAATGGGGCTGAGATTACTTCAATTGTAATGTCTTCTAAAACCTCAACCTGTCTCCTAGATCCAATTCCAACTAAGCTTTTCAAAGATATCCTTCCAGTTATCTTAAATACGATCATAACTATAATAAATACCTCTCTAGAAAATGGCTATGTGCCACAGTCATTTAAATTCGCAGTAATCAAACCACTGCTGAAAAAACCTAATCTCGATCCTGATATTCTAGCTAACTACAGACCGATATCAAATCTGCCTTTTATTTCAAAAGTCCTGGAAAAAGTTGTGGTTAAACAGCTTTACCGCCACCTACAGGACAATTTGAGAAATTTCAGTCAGGATATAGAGCTTATCACAGCACTGAGACTGCGTTAGTTAAAGTCACTAATGACTTGCTATTGGCGGCTGACGCAGGTCTAGTCTCAGTCCTGGTTCTCTTAGACCTCAGTGCAGCTTTTGATACAATCGACCACAATATTCTCCTGCAGAGGTTAGAATGTGAGGTTGGCATCAGAGGAAAAGCCCTCTGCTGGTTCAAATCCTATTTATCTAATAGGTACCAATTTGTTCACGTTAACCAACAGTCCTCACCGTGCTCCCAGGTCAGTTATGGGGTTCCTCAAGGGTCCGTGCTCGGGCCAATTTTATTTCTGTTATATATGCTTCCTTTAGGGAACATAATTAGAAGTCACGATATCAATTTTCATTGCTATGCAGATGACACACAACTGTATTTATCTATGAAACCTGATCAAACTAATCAAATAGACAGACTCAGTGACTGTATCAGAGAAATTAAAACCTGGATGACTACGAACTATCTCCGTCTGAATCCTGGCAAAACAGAGGTCATTATACTAGGCCCCCATAAACTGAGAGAGTGTCTATCCAAACAGATTATTACCTTAGATAACGTCAGTGTATCCTCCTCCTCTACTGTGAGGAACCTCGGGGTCTTATTTGATCAGGATATCTCATTTAAAGCACACATCAACCTGGCTTGTAAAACAGCATATTTCCACTTGCGCAACATAGCTAAAATAAGAAACATTCTACCGAGAAGCGATGCAGAAAAACTCATCCATGCATTTGTTTCTGCGAGATTGGACTACTGCAACTCCCTTCTCGCAGCCTGCCCAAAAAGTGTATTAAAAAACTTTCAGTTGGTTCAAAATGCAGCCGCCAGATTATTAACTGGAACTAGAAGACGTGAACACATTACTCCCGTTCTAAAATCTCTTCACTGGCTTCCAGTCGAGTTTAGAGTTAGATTTAAAATCCTTCTCCTCACTTACAAAATCCTAAATGGGATGGCTCCAACCTATCTCCAAGATGCTTTAACGCCTTATCAACCAATCAGAGCACTTCGCTCTCAAAATGCAGGGTTACTGGTGACTCCTAGAGTCTCTAAATGGACACTAGGTGGAAGAGCCTTTAGCTATCAGGCACCATTTTTATGGAACCAGCTTCCAAGTGGTGTCAAAGAGGCAGACACAGTCTCCACATTTAAGGTTAGGCTCAAGACGTTTCTCTTCGATGCAGCCTATGATCAGGTCAGCTAGGGATTCTAAACTAAACTAAACTAAACTAAACTAAACTAAACTAAACTAAACTAAAACAAACCAAACCAAACTAAAGTAAACCAAACTAAACTAAACTAAACTAAAACAAACCAAACCAAACTACAGTAAACCAAACTAAACTAAACTAAACTAAACTAAACTAAACTAAACTAAACTAAAACAAACCAAACTAAAGTAAACCAAACCAAACTACAGTAAACCAAACTAAACTAAACAAAACTAAACTAAACTAAACTAAACTAAATTAAATTAAATTAAATTAAATTAAACTAAACCAAACCAAACCAAATTACACTAAACAAAATTAAACTAAACCAAACTAAATTAAACTAAACTAAACTATACTAACTAAATACTAGTTTAAACAGTTAAGTATCCACAAAGCTGCCCCAGGAGCTAGAATGCTGTGGGAAGTACGGTGCACTGAGCCCTGTCCTCCTCTAATGTCTGAATGTTATTCCCTTTAGTCCGTTCATTGCTTTTCACCTGCTGTCCCCCCCTTCGAGGGGGAGTCTTCTCCAGTTTCAGTTGCTGACTCCACTATTACGAAGGCCTATGAACAAGCTCCGTCCGGACCGGGAGGACACCCCTATCGGTCCTGCCCGTGGACTGGCTTCGGTTCTACTGCTGGGATCCGTGGTTCTTGTGCTGGACCGTCCAACGGACTGTCCTCAACATAGTCCTAGGCTTTACTTCTTATTGTCTCATGCGAGCTGTTGCCAAAGCTGTCCGTCCCTGGGAGAGGGATCCCTCCATACTGTGGTTCTCCCCAAGATTTCTTCTTTTCCCACTGGGTTTTTGGAGTTTTTTCTTGCCGGATGTGAGGGTCGAAGGCGGTGGTTGCTTCGTTCTGTCTCGTTACTGTAAATATTGACATATTACCATTATGCTTATTCACTGTTTTTACTTTTACCGACAAATGTAACATCTTGAAGCCCTCTGAGGCAACTGTTGTTGTGATACTGGGCTATACAAAAATAAATTGATTGATTGATTGAATTGAAGATGGAGGTGAATAATCACACAGCTGGACTCTGTGCTGACATCGAGGTGATAAAGACCGTGGTGGACATGGAACAAAGCTTGAGGCCATACTCAGACGATGTGGTCAATATGCAGACGAGAGTCAGTGAACTGGAGACGGAGGTTGCTAACCTATGGGAAAAAGGACATGGAGGGGCGGATGAAGTGCTGCAATGTCCCTGAATCCACTGGGTTGAGCTCACCAGCGGCTGTTTCTAAGCTACTCAAAGAGGTGCCGAACTTGGAAAAGAACATGTTGGTCGACAGATCACACAGAGGCCTCACATCATGGAGAACTGATGGCGAACCTCGTGTCGTCATGGCTCAACTGCACTACTACCAGGACTGCGCTGACATTCTGCGTCGAGCCAGGGAGATGGGAACTTTAAACGTCAGAGGCTCCACCATCTCCATCTTCCCAGACTACCCCCCAGCCTTCGTGCAAGCCAGGTGTGTGTTCTCCAAGGTCACATATTGCTCCGGTCAGTCTTGCTGCTATATATGCTCAAACAGGGACAATTCTACATTCTTCACAAACCTCAAGTTCAAGCTCAAATTCCAAATGTAGACACACACTGTCTCATCCTTGGTGGTGAAATGAACTGTGTATCATTACCCACCCTGGACCAGAGCTCCCCTAAGACTGGGAGCATCTCTGAAGCAGCACATTCAATCAGAACTTTTGTTACGGCTGCCGCCGTATAGTTTGTTGTGGCGTGGGTGTGCACGCGCAAGCATGTGTGTCCTGGGATCTCTCCCTCTGTTCTACCTGCAGGTTTTCCAGTATGGTGATTGGATTATTGGTTTATTGGTTGGAGCACCTGACCGTCGGGGAGGACACCACGGCATCCAATCATCAAGTGGCCATGGGAGGAGCCTCCCTGGCAGGAGGATCATTCTGGGAGCGGCTGCATCTGTTCAGTGGCCTGTCGCTCCTCACTCGTCTGTTGTGATCAACTGAACTGTGTGATTGTCCTGAGTTAGAGGATAACAATCTGTGGTTTGTGTTGTTTTGGTTATTAGTCTAGGATCACCTTTTGCAGTAGTTTTGTTTATGCATTTTGTGTTGTTTTTGATTTATGGTGTTCCTTAGTTTTGTAACATATCCCTTTTTATTTATTAAACACCTCTTTCACCCGTTAACATCTGGGTTTATGTTACTTTCATATCCTCCTTCTGAGCAGCGGACGTAACAACATTTCTGAACACCAACCAGGGGGGTATTGCACAAAACCAGGATAAGGGATTAAGCCAGCAAATTGTTGTTATCCTGTGGTGATCTTGTGGTTATCCTGGACAAAGTTAGCCTCAAGTCGATTGCACAAAAGCTGGCCAAGTTTATCCCGGGCAAGTCACCATGGTGATTTATTCTCTGCAGCTAACCTGCTCCACAGCAGGCTCACTACCCAGGATAAGATTAAACTGGTATCAACAATGTGAGAAATGGGCGTGGTTTACAGCATTTCCTTGATTTTTCCACACACATTTAGATATTCTTTTGCACTTAAAGGACTCTCACTTAATCATCCCATAACAAAGAACCACTGGATCTCAGCCCTGTTACTGATGAACAACCTGGATCCGTTCTGGTGGAACCACCAGTCACAGGAGCTCAGAAGAGGGGCTGGAAGCATCTTTATCGAGAAACAACAATGCCTCTGAATAACTACTTAAAGGAGAAACTAAAAGAAGAGAAGCTCAGTTCCTCCTGCAGAGGAACAAATCAAGCTGGACAAACTGCAGCAAACCAGGGAGAGTGCCACATCTGCCTCCTAAAAGCAGGGCTGGAACATGCTGAAGAACCTTGCACATGCCTTACTGGGCCAACTATTGAACATTTAGTCTTTTTTTAAATTCAAGACTTTTTCAAAATATCCAAAATGTATCCACAAAGTTTCTGTACATTAGTTATTTGTTGAGGTGAGGTGATCATTAAAGAAAGCATAAATAAAGAGCATGTTTTTGTTACTTCTGTGTTTGTTTCAAAATAAAAATCACTTAAAGTGAGCCATGCTGGTTCTTCTCTCTGTTGTTCTTTACTTTGCTGCTCGCCCACATTGTGACATATCCCATTTAGAGCACTGTAAATCCAGATTTGAGAATCATGAAGACTGTCTGGATCAGAGTGATCCAATCCAATGATGCTTTGAACAACGGGCATAAGAATCAGACGAATTACCTGATCCTGGATAGCAACAAATGGGATTTCTAAATCCAGGTCATTTTGATCTCGATTATATTTTTCTAACAACTGGCCCCACAAAACCCAGAATTCTTGTCTCAGCTGAAACCTGGGGAACAGTGGGAAGGAGACCCGGGAGAGCAGATGTCAGTGGAGGTTTAGGAAAAAGTATAAGACAGGGTTCACTCTTCCTCCGTTTGTGTAAGACAGAAAATCATTGAATTCAAGGTGCTCCGCCTCCTTCACTGGTCTCAAGTTAAAATGGCTATTATGAGGCAAAACACTGATCTCACTTCTGACTGTTGAAGACAGGCACCTGCAACCCTGTCACACAGATTCTGGTCATGTGTAGGGCTGAGTGACTGTTGGTGACCAATATTCAACTTCCTTTCAGATAGTCCGAAGATAACCATAGAACCTTCCACTATGTCTGCAGTCTCTGGAGTCTCTTCGTATGGTGCTCAGGTCAACCCATACCATTGCCTTCTCAACACTCTGAGCAAAACGGCTTCTTTTAACGAACTGGTAGGAGAAACACCCTCCAACATTCCAGTTGAAGATGAGAGATCTCCTGAAATATCATGTCTTTGAAAAAGCTGCCACAGATTATACAGAGAATTTCTACTCCACATAGGAACCGGTCCTGAGCCAGTTGGATGGGGTGGATCATTCTGACTTTGTGTTGCATAGCATAGCATCACCGTTACTGTGAATCTATTTTGTTGAAAGAACTGTTCCTCTCTGTCACACCATACATATCACACATTCAGTTCATTTGTATGTTTAAAACTATGATTTTATGATTTTAAGTTAAAAATAGATCTTAAACAAAAATAAACAAACAATACACCACACACCAGTATTAATCCTCACTTACTGTTTCCTTCCACAGGATCCTGGTTGGAGCTGGGAGAACCTCCATCTTGGTTCGAACTTTTTCGACCAGAAGGTAAATTTAAATGTGCACCTCTGAAAACATCTGGTGTCACAGGCTCTCCGTTGTTCTCCTTCATCATGTCCCACATGCACGTCAACAGGTGTCGTTGGAGGTTTTTGTTCCACAGCAGTTTGAGTCTACATTTCTTCACCAAGCCTCTCCATGAGGGGAAAGTTTTCTCGAGTAGTGACAACCTCTTTCCCTCAGCTGCTGATATCAGTAAGACTGAATGAGTCCATGACTGCTCACTGAAGCTCTCCAGGATGGACTGAAGCCTCTGACTGTTCTGCTCAGTGAAGACTTCAGGCTGAATAACCAGCAGGAACAGATGAGGTCCAGGATCAGAGAGACTCACACAACGTTCAACATGTTCTGTCAGTTCTGGCAGAGACATGTTTGGTTGCAGGAGGTTTGGAGTGTTGATAACAACAATTTTTTTGTCCTTAGACTCCCCGCTGACACAAACACATTGATCCAGTTCTTCTTCTGTGTTGAATGACTTCATTCCCAGAATGAAGTTTCCCACTGAGCTCCTCTCAGACCAGCTGTTCCCCAGCAGAACCAGCCTCAGCTCCGACACTGGAAAGAAGATTTAAAGTTGTTTCATGTATTTTACAAGAGCTTGATGATGAGATCAGACAGTTCTGACCCGGAATCAGTTTTGATTACAACAGCCCGAGTAAAGTACAGGAATATTAATTCTTCTTCAAGGATGTTATTGAGATCTGCTGCTTTCACAACATTTCAAAAAGACTTATTATAGGATTTCTATGTGTATTTCTCTGTTGCAGCTGTATTGCTTGTGTTGTTTGTGTTTTAGATCCACATCAAAGTGAGGGCTCTTTTCTCTGTCTTTAAAATATTCCTGTCAGCTTCCACAATGTCAGATTTTCAATGAGCTCTGCTGCAGCGCCTCCTGCTGGTATGAAGGCTGTACTCACTGTTAGGTGGAATCAACCCAAAGCTGCTGCTTCGTATCAGTGGAGGACCTGAAGCTGGAACAAGACAGAAATCTTGTTCATTCACACACAAACATTCACACATTTTTCACTGAAGCCTAATTTATGGCTCCCCCAAATATTTCTCACTTCACTTTAAAGACCATAAGCTCTCCTACGTCATGTCAAGTGCTCCTATTTTACAGTTTGTTTAGTATACACACAAAATAAAACTCAATTCCTTTGGATCATTATTTACAACAAATCACATTAAAACCAAATTACGGAGGGTTCCATAAAAGTTCATCAATTCATCAATCAATGAAAAAAACTAAATCTGATCAGGAAATCCCTGATTACTGAGCATAAAGTGTTCTTAGTGGGGGAAGACTGAAGCTGTCAAAGTGATTAAAGTTGAATAAGACTCACCCGATTCTTCACTCTGTAGAAAACCTCTGAGATGGATGGAGCTGCAAGAAGAGGAAGAAACGGGTCAGAACTCTCAATATTATGTAACTATTGTTTGGACAAAAAAATCAGTGGATACAGCATGTAAGAAGCAGACCAGAAATACTAAGAGTGAAGGTGACAACAACAGTGGGAATACACACACACACACACACACACACACACACACACACACACACACACACACACACACACACAGCCCATTATAAAACAACCACAACTCGCTTCTTCTTTCTTACAAAACTAATCAGTCGATGTTTTCACAATTAGTTGTAGAGATGAAAAGGAACGATTATATTGTCTTCACGGCGTCGTCGATCTCTGAGATCTGGTCCTTCAGCTGGTTCCACTGTTCAGCTGCTGTTTAAC
Organism: Salarias fasciatus; assembly: GCF_902148845.1. Lineage (NCBI taxonomy): Eukaryota > Metazoa > Chordata > Actinopteri > Blenniiformes > Blenniidae > Salarias > Salarias fasciatus. Next base: position 28,983,494 of record NC_043756.1, read on the forward strand.
ATGCGTTAGCTCCATCCATGGACGTCACTACACTCACACCACCCTCCTCTTATGAACCCTTGGTAGAAACCAGCATTTCTCTCAGCTGGTTCCATGGATCACAAGTCTTCGACACCAAAGATAGTTTGATTGCTATGCCATTCCAGAATGCCCTGTTTCAATGTTACTGGTTCTGATGTGCTGCATTGTGGTTTTATCATATACGTTTTCATGGTTTATTTGCTTTTATGGGTTTTCAGCTTTTGTTTTGTAGGAACCAAATTGTATTGTTTTGTATTATCATGCTGTTAGAAGTTTACTGTCAGCTATTTTGCTCGATTAAAAAATTATGGCATCAATGTTGTGTCTTATCAATCTATGATCTCACTGAAGTCAATATTGGAATTGGGTTCTGCAGAAAGTCTTCAGCTCTGACTCTGGTTCTGCTGGTTTCTTCCTGTTTTAACAAAGTCTTTTCCTTTCCACTCTCTCCTGTGCTTAGTCACATGGTTTATCATTTTTTCTCAGAAAAAGTGCTGTCAGATGTTGTATTTTTTACTTTATAAATAAAACTCAGTTGAATAGAAAGATAATAAATACTTGTGAAACAAGAGTTTCCTCCAGTATTCACAGAAATATTTCACTGTAGCTGAAGAAAATCCGTTCCTTCCTCATTCTTCATCTCTCAGTGCAACACTCTGCTCTGCTCTGACATTCAATTCTGTCTCAAAACTGGTTGATCTGGTTGACTATTGTTGAGACTTGAGCAAAAACTTGAAGAAAAGAGTAATTAAAAATGCTCGAAACGTTGAAGTCTCTTGCACAGGATCTTTAATTCAGTAGAAAGTTGATCAGACAGGGAGATAACCTAAATGCTAGCAATAAAAGAAAAACAGGAGTCCTGGACCACGTCCGTGAGCTCTGACAGCATCAGAGTCTCCAGCAGAAAATGGCCCCGAGCTCTCCTTTGCTCGGGAAGTTATACTGTTAGGTTTACATGATTGATAGTTACATTCTGATAACACTCTGACTGTCACAGGGTTGTTTTTCTTGAAGACCAACAGACAGTAATCGTTTCACGAAGGTCACACGTACTTTGAAGAAATAATCAGGTCTTTTCTCAGGAGAAAATAGGGAGTCAGCTGGAAGAGGGTCGGAAGTATGAACTACTCCTTGCTTTGACCCTGGCCGGCCTCGAGCAGCTTCAGGATCCAGAGAGCTTTCAGTTACAATCTGCTGTACTAGAGGCCTTAGAATCATGGAACAATCACAGAATACGTATATATGAGGTAAAAATATAGTGAACAGTTGAATCAGTACATATTCATTAGAATGTGATTAAAACTGTATATAAACAAGTGAATCTCAGCATAATGATTTAGAATGTGATTAATATGGTGGATTAATGAGTGATCACAGCATAGTGGTTAGAATATAAATGCATTATACGACACTTTCTGCCCCGAGCCATCATCTTGAGGGGGACAAACTCAGCTTAATATCCGAGAAATGTGCAGCACCGGTCAAAAGTTGAAAGTTTATGTCTGAAGACAAAACTTTTGAAGTTTCATTGAAACTCACCTGTGAAATTTGATATTTTTCTTCCACAAACCTCTTTTTCCAGGGTTAAAACCCTCCTGCAACACGATATTTAAGAGGACATCCTGCTCTGACACATTTCTTAAGTTGCTTTCAGCTATTTTTTTTCTGCAGAAAGTGAAAGTAAAGACAGTCACCGTCAGGGTTGCCAGATTGCACGAGAGAAACAAGCAAACGGGCTTCTGGAAACAAGCCACGGTCCTTTAATTCATTCATTTACTTTTGTAACACTTTATTTGAAATTTTCCAATTATAGTATTAAACAATCTGTTATACAAAAACGCTTAGAAAGATCCCCACAAAAAAATCAAATAAATGCATCAAAGACAACAGACAGACAAAAATAGTGTAGCGGCTGCTGCAGCGGACTTATATAGTGGGCCTCCCTGAGAGGCGGATTCCCCTGGAACTTTTGTGGAAGGACTCTGGAGTAGGGGGGTTTCCGGGGCGAAAGTTTGTTCCTGTTGTTCTGTTTTGGGCGCGAGAGATGCGCATGTTCTGAAACGCCTTGAACTGGACCAATTGTGCCAATAAACGAGCCACAAACTGGATACACGTCTGAGCCTCCTTTTCCTGGACTACTACAATAGAGAGACAGTGAAAGAAAACAAAACACAACAAGAAAGAAAAACAAGTGCACCTAACATTCCTGATCACAGGACTGTCCAAGGGCAGGCGAAAACAGTCAAAGTTCCAGTTCCAGAGCATTTAAACTGTTCACAGCAGTTATTAGAGGTCCAGGTTTTGTGGAATTTAGGGTGACTACGTCCTCTTTTACCCGGTCATGTCCTCTTTTTACGTCCTGTCCGGGGCGTCCGGGTGGGTTTTTTAAATTCAAGGCAATGTCCGGGGTTCACTGTTTCTCAGAGCACGTGAACGTAAACTGACCAGCGCTTTGCACACAGTACTATGATACTTTGTTGCGCGACATTAATTACCAAGAAGCTGTCTTGTGAGCCGATCTGCGCGCGTGCGCACGCACACACACACACACGCACAGACGGAGCGGAGCAGACGGGGCTGTTCAGACTGCGGAACACGGAAGAGCAGCTTCTCAGATGAACTGCAAAAAAAATTCCAACATACCGAGATGAAAAATAGAATGTAAGCAGGATGAGGAAAACAATTAAAGATTAAAAGTATATATCCTTTTCGTTTGTTAAGTTAGTATTTTGGTGAGACTCTTATATTCTTCTTTCAGTTATTAAGAAATGTATTGTTGAAACTGTATTTCCTAACAGAAGAGTTCATATTTAGAACATTATTTAATATTTGTAAAGAGTCTAAGAGAGCTATTATTTTGTTAGAAGTTTTTACATTTCATTTTATTTTGTTAAAGAAGTTAATTTCATATCATTGAAGCATAAAGCATGTTCATCAACCTCCGAGGAGCGCCTCCCCCCCCTCCCCCCTGCCAGTCCTCTTTTTTGAAATTCAAAATATGGTCACACCAGTGGAATTTGTTGACGTGACTGTTGAGTGTACATCTGATCTTTTCCAGCATTAAGTTCAATGTATCTTTAATCCAGTGATGATGTGATGGAGCAGTAACAGCCTTCCACTTCGATAGTGTCTGGCTATTAAGGAGGAGAAGGCAATAACCCTCTGTAAATGAGTAGGACGAACAGATCCAGCCGGGTCGGAAAACAAACCAAAGACAGCGACCAAGGGAGAAGGTGAGATGTTATAAGCAGACACGTTAGAGATAAAGACCAGAACATACGATAAGAGGTAGCTGGAGTCTGTTTACATCTATTAGGTACACAATGCATCTACGTTCTGAAATGTCCTTGCTAGATTAGCTTTTGAGAAATGCAATCTGTGTAACACTTTAAACTGTATTAAAGCATGCCTGGGACATATGGAAAAAGACTGAACAGCAGAACTCCAATAATATGAGAACAAATAAATGATATTCTACTCTTAGCCCACATGTTGACCTTTTAAAGGGAGTCTAAACAAGAAGGGGAGGGAACAGTAGGAACATTTGCAAACTTGTTTCACCTGAAATCTGTAATTTGCAAGTATTAAAAAAAAAAAAAAACGGTCATACTTAATTTTCTAGATAACTTCAAAGTTAGCAAAAGTGCCACTAAAACACAGATCCTCAATTCTAATGTCCTTTTGATGCCAAATTTTGAAGCCACTGTCCAATAAAGATGGTTGAAAAGGATGATTATGCATTATCAGTGAATGGATAGAAATAGTTTGAATACCTAAACATCTTTTGAACTGACTAATGATTCGTAAAGAATGAGTTACAATTACATTATCCTGAATGTTGTCAACTAGTGGTGCACCCTATGCATTGAATTGGATTGTAAACCTGTTTTCTAAATACAGGTCAGATTCTATTGTGATGCTTGGAAAGAGTGAAGCTTCAGCTTTCGTGTCTGACGAAGCTGATGAGCGATCCAACTGATGGCGAGCTCCCAGTCCACCTTCGGTGCTTCAAGCAGAACTTTTAATTCCGCCACACCACTTAATGGATTAAGTGGTAGGATTTGTGTCAGTCCAACTGACCGGCACCAACGAAAGCCTTCCTTGGATACCCTTGAATCTTGACTGAAATGCTCAGTGGGCCACTCCAAAGCCTGAGTGACTTAGATGTTGACCTTGAACACTGATCCTGACAGACCGCAGCCGTCTTCTGTTCTCAGAGTTTAGTGTTACCCTCAGGTCCTCGGTTTAATTCACCTGCATAAAAATCCCACAAGAACTCTCTGTTCCAGCTCCCACTGATCTGCTGAACTACTGGAAATAGAAGTGTCACTTTAGGATTGGTTAAAAGGGTGTTATTATCTTTGATGGTTGTTTTTCTGCTGGCTGCACGACAAACTGCTCTACAAATAATAAAGTACCTTGGCCTGATCTCAGCATCTTCAGATACATTTACGGGACATCTTATGAGGTTGCTGTCACCTCAATCCAAAACCTAGGAGCACATGTTGTTAGAGAAAACACTGGCTGTCACTTTCACCTAAATGTGTATGTGACGATAATAGCAATGACAATAAAAAATAATAATAATAATACATATTTGTATTGGAAAGTGCTTTTCGAGATACTCAAAGAAACTTTACACAATATATTTAAAATACTTTAAAAGTGCTAATGAAGTTTGATATTTTAAATGTTGTTTTAAATTGGTTGAGATTTAAGAATATATACTTGAAGTTCAATATTAGCATCATCCACTTCCATTGTAAAACATGAGCAGAACATTCAAGTCCTGCTATTGTCAAGTTAGAAGCAGAGTTTGAATCCCTCCTCTCAATCTGTCTGTCCAGTACTGTTCTCTCTTTTGATGAACAAACCCCAACAAACAGCAGAAACTCTCCAGTTCTGAGTTCTGTAGAAAGTCTCCTCTGACTGGTTCTGCAGCTCTCTTCATGTTGAAAGAGACAATGTTTTTTTCTTCACTCACTCTCCTGTGTTTGGTCACATGGAATTGTTGTTTTTTCTCAGTCAAAGTTCCTTCAGGTATTGTATTTATCACACAAAAAAACTCAGTTGTATAGAATGATAATAAATATTTGAGAATCAATAGTTATTCCTTCAAATTAATATTTATACAAATATTAATATTTCAGCTGAAGAACACCAGTTCCTTCCTCACTCTTCTTCTCTCAGTACAACTCTGCTCAACACATTCAATGTAAAACTGTCCTGATGAACCAGGAAGGAAGGAAAATATGTTCAAAACTCCTGTCTGTCCTCATCAATGATTCTCTCTCAGATCCATCAAGTCTGTGCACTTCAGCAGAAGTTAATGTTCAATTTGATTCTTTGAAGAAAAGGTTCAAAGGTCTGTATCTTAACATCTTTATCGAGGGAATAAAACAACCATGTGGCCTGTTTTTAATCTGAAATAAAACCTGTGAAATTCATTTCTAGTTAAAAACTGGTTGAACCAATTTCCTGCTCCTCACCACATTCTTGAGAACATTAATTATGCAGAAATCAAATCTTTCCAGTTTCATGTCTGAACACCAAACCTTTAAAGTTTCATTGAAACTCACCTGAGAAATCTGATGTTTTTCTTCCTCAAACTTCCTCTTCCAGGGTCAAAACCCTCCAACAGCTCGATCCTCCAGTCTGATCTTCATCCAGCTGTTACATGTTGTCAGTTCTTCCACTGTCTGCACAAAGTTAAAGTAACAACCAGAGAGTCACCGAGGAATCCTTCAGAGTCACCTTTCACTGACTGCACTGTGCAGGATCACCAGATCTGACTGACTGTAGCCCAACCCACGTCCATAAAAACAACAGGTCATCAACCAACACCAGCTTCACAGCTGCTCCAATGAGCAGAGAACAACAGAGGCACAAACAGTGCCGTCATACAACCAAACAGGAAACTGATTGTTTCACTCAGAAACCACCAAAAGGCAGAGTTGAGACCAAGTTACTGTTTTCCATCTCACCACAATCAAGTGTTTGGATTCAGGTCCTGAACAAATCACATCAGACAGTCTCCTGAACAATTAATCTCATTTCACTGTTTTGAATTGAATCCATGAACACAACCCTGAGAGCTTTTTAACATGTATTGATTTAGTGAATTAGCTCTAAAATAAGTCCAATTCAACACATTTCAGACAGAGCAGAGCAGAGCAGACATAGCTTTAGCTTTTAGCATTAATAACCAGAACCACCTCTGAATCATAGTTCTGACAGCAGAAAACATTTACAGTGTATCAGAGTAGATGCGTAATGTGGATAGTAATAATAATAACAATAATAATGATAATGTGGAGAGATGCAGCTGATTTGGTGGAGATGTAAAGTTGGACGTCATCAGTGTGGCAGTGGAGTTGGAGACTGTGATAAAAGACCATCTTACCTGATGGGAGGATGTAGATGATGAAGATCAGGGGGCCAAGTACCAAACCCCGGGGGACACCTTGTGACACAACAACAGTGGAGGAAAATTGCTTCTTTATGTGGATGAATTGTTGTTGGTTGGAGAGGCCTGAATGGAGATGATTCGCAGAGTCAGACTGGGAGACTTTATTAGGCCAGGAGTCAGTCATTCAGCAGGCCACCCTACACACACCCGTGTTCTTATCTACACTGACATGCATGGATAGGCGCACACACACACACACACACACACACACACACACACACACACACACACACACACGCGCAGTCTTGTATTTCTATCCTTGTGGGGACCGTCCATTGACTCCCATTCATGTCTAGCCCCTAACCCTGACCCTTACCCTAACCCTAACCCACACCACAACAAAGCCTAACCCTAAAGAAATGTTTTTGCACTTTTACTTTTTTCAGTAACAACAACATGGTCAAGAAAACACTGTTTCTCCTACTTAGGACCGGAAAAAGGTCCCCACAAGGCACGTCGTTCCACGTTTTGCTATCCTTGTGGGGACATTTGGCCCCGACAAGGATAGAAATACAAGAACACACACACACACACACACACACACACACACACACACACACACACACACACACACACACACACACACACACACAGCATGTTTGTAATAGTGGATTTTTGGCTGATTAAAAACAAGATGTATTTTCTCCAATGTAGATATAAGCGACATGGACACACCATATGAATCCAATAGTCTTGTGTCCTTTTCTTTTTCTTTTTACAGAAGGAGCTTGACATTGTGATGAGAATTCGGATCACCGGTTGGATCCACCATCCAGGCGCTAAAGGACACGATCGGTTCCATGGAAAACCTTTCCTCATGTATCATGTAGTATAATCAGTCAGTGTAAAAGTTTTGGGATGTTAGCAGCTCAGTAGTATTGTCTGAAGTAGAGCACTGCCACCCTCACACTGAGGGGACTGCAGAACAGAGTCTGGTAGTCTTTCCACACCAAAGGAAACGTGAAATTGTTTGGTCCAGTCTATCAACAAAGGATTTAAGAAAATTAGCAACATGTTGGACAAGTTACAAAAATATTTAGGGAGGATGGTCATTTTGATGACATTGACTCGCCCTGCTGGAGACAGTGGTAATAGAGACCACCGATCAAGATCTTTTCGAGTGTACTCCAATAAAAATAAAACATTTTTTGCGCACTGGGTGTCAAACTGTCAGTATATGGGTCTGAATAGAATTCTACAAATGCTTCATTTATTTCTTTCGGGTCTGATACAATCTCCTCAGTGGCCGACTTCACACTCGGGGTAAGTTTGAAAGTCGCATCAGCAATGATTTGATGTGCGAAAAGTTTCCCAGCTCTTCCCAGATCTTTCATCAAAGCAACTCTGCTTGATCTTTATTAACTGAATCACGGCTACATCAGTAGTGGCTAAGTTGAGACGAGTCTGAAGCTTTACACGTTCTTTGTAAATGCTTTGATCTGGATTAGAAGCATATCTATTATCAACATCTTTGATTTTATTCAGTAAACTCATTGCATAAGATAATTCCTTTTTCCTAAAGTTTGAAATAGAGCTTGTGTAGCTTTGGATATTTCAGGAGAGTCGCTCAGTTTGGGAAAAAAAAAAAGTCTCATTTGGTATCTCAGAAATGTATTGTACTCATCTTTGATCAGGAGGCCAGAATTAAATCTCACATGTTTAAGAGACCGAGATTGAGCTTCCAGTCTTACGTCTAGGGAAACTGGCACAGGGTCCGATATGGCCATGGTGTGGGAGTCACATGATTTAAAGGGCAACTCCGGTTTTTTGACACCTGGACCTTATTTATAGGTGTGTGCATGCTCATATACTCACTCAGACAAACATCTTGCAGCTCGGAGTCCTTCAGAAGTTATTTAGATCCAAACGATGTTGCCGCACTAGCGGGGGGGCCACAGCAATGGAGCGTTAGCGCGGGACATAATCTCTGCAAAGTCACTCATTTCGGCTGTATTTTTCCTCCATCGGCGCTGGGTTCCCTTTCGGTCGGAAGGGGGGCCTCCGGCGGTGTCCCGCGGCCTGGTTCGGAGCGCGAATCCGCCGGGCGGCGGAGATCTGGATTCTCCCGGCGAGGAGAGCGCTCCGGCCGTAGCGCGTCCCGCGGCCGGCGTGGAGCACGCATCCGCCAGGAAGCAGAGATATGCTTTCTCCCGGCGAGGAGAGAGCACCGGCCTCGGCGCAGCGGGCCGTCGTGCGTCCCGCGGCCGGCCCGGAGCGCGCATCTGCCGGGGAGCGGAGATACGCATCCTCCCGGCGAGGAGAGACATCCAGCGGCCCAGCGGCCGCGTGTGAGCCGTGCGTCTTCGCGGGCGTCCGGAGCCTCCATGGAGCAGCTGATTGCCGTTTTCCAACTCGGCCCCTGGAAGTCAGACGCCGGGGCACCGTGACAGCTGAGGCCGACTCAAAGTGCCTCTCTGCTGGGGAGAGGAGCTCCGCAACGTTCCCATTCGAGCTAATTGTGGCTAAGTTAGCAAAAACTGTCAGCTCTTCAGCTGACCCACCTGAAGACGGTAGACGAGCTGACTTTATGATAACACTGGCGATGGATGAAGAAATACAGCCGAAATGAGCGATTTTGCAGAGATTATGTCCCGCGCTAACGCGAACTGAGATATTCAGCCTACTGATGCAGGGACCTGTGTGTTTTCTTGTGCAGGGTCCAGGTGTCTGACCCAGACTGCTGTCTGTGTTTTGGAGCAGGACGAGCTGTAGCTTTTATACAGCCCAAAGAACTGCAGCAACCTCACCAGATTCACCAGGTAAGCTTTATGTACTCATGTAATAATCCAATACTGCTGTTTCCATGCGGCTTTATACATGCAGACAGACCTGTGACATGTGAGAAAAACAGTTGAGCAGTGAGTTAAAAGCAGCTAAAAGGTTCTTTTAAAAGACAGGTAGTGGTGAGAGTAAAGTTACCTCTACTAGTTTCGGTCACGTCCGGTGACCTTCCTCAGGAGGCACCTCATGATGGGAAGTGACGTGTCAAATAGGCTGCTGGCTCTTCTTCTGATGTTTTCCAGACAGTAGGGGGAAATTACGCCCCCTAGTGTCTGAGGCCTTCTCCAGGGCTGCGTCCCACGTGCGTGACCAGGTGTACGCCCCCTCGTCACGGTTCATGCTCCTTGGACCTCGCTGGCAATTCTCGATGGCTTCTCTGATCCAGCGTTGGTACTTGTTACTTTCAGCATGGATGACCCTGGCATTGTTCCAGTCCATGATGTGGTTTTGTCTCTTGCAGTGGTCAGATATGGCAGATTTAAAATGTTCCTGTAGTGCTTGTTCTTTTATTGCTCTTGTTTGTCTGTTGTCTGTCTCCTTCTCACACTCCTTCTGATGTTCCTTTTTCCGTGTTCCAAATGGTCTCCCCGTCTCCCCGATGTATGTGTCGTTGCATGATAGGCATGGCATTTCATATATTACGTTGCATTTGTGTTCTGGTTTTATTTTGTCCTTTGGTCTGACGGGTAGCTGTCGAAGTTTGGTGTGTAGTTTGACCGGTGTATTGATGTTGTGTTTTTTCAGGGCTCTTTGTATGCGTTCAGTGACTCCCCGGATATATGGCAATGTGACTGTGGCTGGGGTGTTGTGTGTGTCCTCCTTCTTACGTGTGTGCTTTACTTTAGTGAGTGCCTGTTTTTTGCCCTTTCCTATTGCCCATTTTGGATACTGACAGTGTGTGAGTGTTTTGTGTATGTGTGCCTCCTCCTCTTGTCTGTCCTGAGCGCCTGTGATGATTGTGGTCCGGTTGTACAGTGTTCTGACGACTGACAGTTTGTGTTCTGTCGGGTGTTCTGATGTCCATAGTACACAGCAAATTTTCCATTGTTGAATTAACTCTGAAAGTGTTCAGAGTGGTCTCACATATACACTGTTGTAGTGTTAAATGTAAGTGTTAAAATATACACTTTAAAGTGTTCATTCTAAGAATTAACACTGTATAGAGTTAAATAGGAACACTGGTCAACTGAGAGGAATATTAATATAACTCCACAGAGTGTCAGCATTCGAAAATTAACACTGGTCAGTGTTGAGATTTTAACACTAAAAAGTGTATATATGAGACCACTCTTTAACACTTTCAGAGTTAAAGGTGCTGTATGCAGGATTTTGCTAGTCATTGCTAATTTTTCTGTTTTCTTTGGATTAAATGTTAGAGTATCCATTGATAATCCTTTAGGAGTGTAGCATGACTGCACTACCGCGAGGGCACAGCATTTCCATCTGTCTCTGTTCTGAGCTGAAAAGGAATCTCGACAGCTCCAGGTATCTTTGACCAATCAGAAGAGCCCATTAGGCTCTAACCGTGATTGGTCGAGGGGCGTTCGTGCACGTTCTTGTGGGAGGGGCTTAACTTGCGTAAGGGCGTGATGTCAGAGGAAACAGGACAGGATTGGCTGTGCTGGGTTTCAAATCGCCATCTTAGATGGGTCAAATCGCCATCTTGCTTAGGTAACCCTAAGCAAGATGGCGGAGATGCAGAATCCTGCCTACAGCACCTTTAATTCAACACTGGAAAATTTCCTGTGTAGGTATTGATCTGTATGAGTGGGTTTTCTGTGTATTTTGAGTTTTATGCTGCCATCGTTGTTGTGATGTATTTTCAAGTCCAAAAAAGCTATTTCATGGATTGGAAGGAGAGCTCGCTCCTGAAACACCTTCATGAGCTCCTGCTGCAGTGCTGGGAGGAAGGGGCTGTACCCCAGGACATGCGTGATGCCAAAATTATCACCCTCTATAAAAACAAGGGGGAGAGGACCGATTGTAACAACTACCGTGGCATCTCACTCCTAAGCACAGTTGGCAAAGCCTTTGCCCGCGTTGTCCTCAACAGATTACAACTACTGGCCGAACGCGTATATCCAGAGGCGCAGTGTGGATTCAGAGCAGCCAGGTCAACTACAGATATGGTGTTCTCTGTGAGACAGTTGCAAGAGAAGTGCCGGGAGCAGAGACAACCCCTATATCTGGCCTTCATCGACCTGACCAAGGCTTTTGACTTGGTCAGCAGGGATGGACTGTTTGCTCTCCTCCAGCGAACCGGATGCCCCCCCAAGCTCTTGCGCATGATCAAGTCATTCCATCAGGACATGAACGGCGTTGTCCAGTTCGAGGGATCATCCTCAGACCCTTTTCCAATCAAGAATGGTGTGAAGCAGGGCTGTGTCCTTGCTCCAACCCTTTTTGGCATCTTTTTCTCCATGCTCCTACGCTACGCATTCAAGGACTCTGAAGACGGTGTCTTTCTCCACACCAGGAGCGACGGAGGCCTCTTTAACCTGGCACGCCTCAAAGCAAAGACTAAGGTACGGAGCGTTCTCATCAGGGAGCTGCTCTTTGCTGATGATGCTGGTCTTGCCGCCCACACTGAGGAAGCACTCCAGCGTCTCATAAATTGCTTTGCTGATGCCTGCTCTGAGTTTGGCCTCACCATCAGCCTCAAAAAGACCAAGGTCATGGGTCAGGATGTCAGTAGTGCTCCCAGCATTAACATCGGCGACCACACCCTTGAGGTAGTGGACAAGTTCACCTACCTCGGTTCGATCATCTCCAGTAACCTTTCCCATGATGCTGAACTGGACACGCGCATTGGCAAGGCATCGACAGTGATGGCCTGCCTGGCGAAGCGTGTCTGGGACAACTCCATGCTAACCACCAACACCAAGATAAAAGTCTACCAGGCCTGCGTACTGAGCACTCTCTTATACGGCAGCGAAGCATGGACCCTCTACTCCTGTCAGGAACGTCGGCTGAATGCTTTCCACCAGCGCTGCCTTCGCAGACTACTGGGCATCAGCTGGCAAGACCGTGTCTCCAATATTGACGTCCTGGCCAGAGCAGAAGTTCCCAGTATGTTTGCCATCCTGACCCAGAGACGCTTGCGATGGCTTGGCCACGTCACCCGAATGAACAACGGCCGCATCCCAAAAGACCTACTGTACGGGGAACTGGCTACTGGAAACAGGTCAAAGGGACGACCAGCTCTCAGGTTCAAGGATGTCTGCAAGCGTGACCTTAAAGCTGGAGGCTTCAACCCTTCTGACCTGGAGTCAGCCACGTCCGAACGCTCTGATTGGCGGACCACCAGCAAGGATGTCATCAGGAAAGCAGAGGAGAGAAGAGACACCCGCTGGGGAGAGAAGAGACACCGCAGACAGCGGAAACCATTGACATCTCAACCACACCACGAAGAGTTCATCTGCAGTGGCTGCGGCAGGATCTGCGGATCCCGTATTGGCCTCTACAGCCACGTCCGGCGCTGCAGCTCCCTGACTGTAAATCCACGGCACAAACCCCCCCCATGATCTCTCGAGATCGATGGAGCCAACGATGCTGCCATCGTTGTTGTGATGTATTTTCAAGTCCAAAAAAGCTATTTCATGGATTGTTTCCTCTTCGTGTGTGAATTTCATGTTTCCTGTAGAGTCCATGGTGTTGAGGTGATCTGTGAGCTGTTGAGTGTGGCCAGTTTTGATTTTTTGTCCAGAATGTCATCAACGTATCTTTTCCAAAATGTTATATTGCAGTCTCATGGTGCTGTGTTTATTGCTTCCTGTTCCAAGTTTTCCATGAAAAATCAGCTCATTATTGGTGAAAGTGGGTCCCCCATCGCAAATCCTTGTGTCTTTTTGTAAATGCTGTTCTGATATTGGAAGTAAGTGGATGTTGCACGTACCTGAGAAGAGACATGGGCCCTCATTGATCAAACGATCTTTCAAACAGGTGTATTTCCGAGCGGTGAGCTCATCCTACGACGGGGCTCGCGTGGCATTACAGAAACTTCCGTACCTCGCCGACCTCAGCGTTTGAGTGATCGGGTGTTGATAAATGCGGCGGCTGAATTTGATCGTCATTATCAATGTTACGCCCTGAAATATTCATAATTCCGAAGCCCCGCCCACTGAGGTCAAACACGGAAAAGGAGCGATTTTGGCGAAAAAAGAAATTTTGGGAGCTGGAAATTGATCCTCTCAGGTCTGAGGTGGACGTAAATCAGGAGGAGCTCCTTGGAAGAATAAAAACTGAAATGAAACGAGAATAGAAAAACGCTGTTTGGGGGACGCTGTTCACGGCAGCGGTGAGCAGCGTCACCTGGACGAACGGACACTGGCTGAGGTCTGAACAGATTATAGATCTGTTAATTTAATTTAACCCTGATATTACAAATAATGAGGCTAATTCATGTTGTACAGCTCAGAGTTTTATTGTTTTGTTTAATTATGTCTCAAAGTCAGACAGCGGCACCGCGGCCCGGTCTCCTCCCCACAGTGGGACGGTCCCACCAAGACACACACACCCAGCACAGGTGTGCACGACACCAGACCCGGTGCCGAGCAGGACCCCGGACCGAGCGGGACCCGGGACTCAGGCCACCGAGGGCGGCACATGCCACCCGCTGCCGGATCTGCTTAAATGAAAGACAATTTATAGAAGTCTTAATAAAATGTTTGACTAAACGTCCTCTGTCTGTATTTAATCTCCCTTTAGTTCATGCTATTTTCTAGGTTACTGGCATCACATCACCGATTAAATAAATCATTTTCCAAACTTTAGAATTTATTGACATTTCAGTAGCAGTTCTTCAGATCCTGTCGCGTCCTCCAGACCCAGTGGAGGCTCTGGTTCCCACATTGTCGTGTCTGTGTACTCTTGCTACACAGAATTACTGCATCAATATGGTGAGTGGAGGAACAGACGTCAGACCACGTTCAGGAGTAGTTTCACACTGAAGAGTTTATTTGCAGAAGTAAACAGCAATGTAACTCAACCCACACACACACCAGTAATGCCCTCTGCAGTTGAGGTGGACAAACTGCATGCTATAACACAAATATCTCACAACTCCTCCCCTCTATTCAATAACTGCATCATCTTAACAACACTAGCCCGGTACGAGAGCAATCAAAACAAAATAATTACTACTGTAAACCACCTCCAAACATAGCTTTTCCTAACATTTGTATACATATAGTCTAAAGAACTAAACAGGCTAACTTAGGGTTGGGGGTAGACTGCCCCATACCCTCGAGTGCGTCAAGGGTTTTATTCTGCCCTTTTCTTGAGACAACACTCTCTAACTTAACATCCATCTCCTACAGTTCACAGAGTCAGTTTTTCTGGTGGCTTGCGGTTCCGATTTGGGTACCGGTTTACTGTCTCTTGGTGTGCTGCTGGAATGTCAGTGTCAGTGATGGCTGACTGACCTGCAGATGCAGTGACACACTCGTCGGACTGAGTATCTCTGGGTTTCCACCAGTCGCAGGTGGAGCAGGTGAACTGTCCAAGTTGGGTGTCAGTTGAACATCAGCCGTCGCTTGGATGATGCTCGGGTGGCATGCGATCATATGGTCAGCATGACGGTTCCATCTGTGTGTTGATCCAACTCCGGCTTGGTAAGATACTGGACCAGCCTGCGATGTAACTGTTGCTGGACACCACTTTTCCTTTCCCTGCCGGTAATCCCGAACCAGCACTGGATCACCAACATTGAAAGATCTAGCAGAGGATCGTGCAGCTATGTAGGCGCATTGGGCATCCTGTGCTTGGTCCACCACCGTTGCAACATTGGGTTTTAGCAGATCAAGGCGAGTGCGAAGCCTACGGTGCAGAAACAACATCGCTGGAGTCTCCTGAGTGGTTGCATGTGGCGTGTTTCTGTATTGGAGCAAAAAGGCATCCAGACGCTTTTGAACAGCTGAGGTCCCTCTCCATGATTTCAGGGAATGTTTAAAAGTCTGCACGAAGCGTTCAGCCAGACAATTCGTCGCTGGATGAAATGGAGCAGAACGTACGTGTTTGATGCCATTCGATGACAAAAAGTCAGCAAACACCTCAGATGTGAACTGCCGTCCATTATCACTTACAACAACTTCAGGAACTCCAAAACGACTGAACAGACCTCTCATAACATGAATGGTGTTTCCTGATGTTGTTGAGTTCATTACAATCACTTCCGGCCACTTAGAGTGAGCATCGACCACCATAAAAAACATGCGTCCCTCAAATGGGCCAGCGAAGTCGATGTGGATACGCTGCCATGGGGCTGTTGACCAGGGCCACGGGTGCAGGGGTGTGAGGCTGGGCGTTTTCTGGATGCGTTGACAGGACACACACGTTTTACATTTTTCCTCTATCTGAGCGTCCAGACCTGGCCACCACACGTAACTTCGTGCCATGGCCTTCATTTTGACCACGCCAAGGTGCCCTGCGTGCAGCTGTTCCAGCACCTGTCGACGCAGTTTTGGTGGAACGATCACCCTGTTTCCCCACATCATACAGCCTTGCAATAATGACATTTCATTCCTCCTTACAAGATACGGTGAGAGGCTGCTGTCTGCCACCTTGATGTGTGGAAAACGGCCGGTGGATACCATCTCCATGACCTGAGATAGAGTCGTGTCCAATCTGGTTTCTCGTCTCACATCAGCACAACATATAGGCAGACAGTCCAGGTGTTTGATAAGGAACATGTCAATGGTTCCCAGTTTGTCCTTATGCTGCTCGGGGATTGGCAGGCGGGACAAACCATCCGCGTTGTCATGGTCAACAGCACGCCGATATTGGATGGTGTAGTCATGTGCTGCCAACAAAAGTGCCCACCGTTGTCGTCTTGCTGCAGCCATTGAGGGGATAGCCTTACTGGGGCTAAGTATGGGTGATCAGTTAACAAGGTAAAATGGTGGCCGTACAGATAGGAGTGAAAACGCCTGACTCCAAATATGATTCCCAGTGCTTCTCACTCAATTTGAGCATAGTTTGGCTCAGCTTTGCTCAATGTTCTAGATGCGAATGCAATGGGTTTCTCCTCGCCACTCGGTAGTTTATGGGAAATAACAGCTCCCACTCCATAGGGAGAAGCATTTAGCATTTTTATTTCAGGAAAGTTTTGTGATTACATGGTTTTGAGAATGATTTCTGTTTCCATGGAAATGACAGAAGGGCTGAAAATGGTGCAGTTAGCATGCCAGACCACCAGTGGGTGCTGTTTGTTGGTTTTATCATGAAACCACACACAGAGAACAATACCTTATAAACATTAACAATGCATTCATCTGGACAGATCACCAAGTAGAATTGCCTTTTTTGGTGACTCAACTATAAAACTACAAGTCCAGCAGAATAGAGACCGGGAGTCATGATGCTGGAGGCAAACGTCGTAGATGAATGCAGTAGCAACATTTCAGAAAAGTTGAGTTTGCAGTTACCATAAATCAAAGCAAAATAAAATAACAACATGAATCAGGAAACTACAATAATATAATACCACTACAATACTAAAATAATACTCTGTCACAAAACAAATGAATTGCCATGTGCCAACGTTGGGGATTTCCTGATCGGATCGGGATGATTTCTGCTTTTTCCAATGAATCTGTGATTGAAAACATCTGATCTATTTCCTGGAGCAGTTTGTTGTAAAGACCCATCTAAAAGTTCCACTACAGCAGCTTCAGCTCTACAGCAGCAAACAAGTTATCTCAAAGAAGAGGAAGGTGAAAACATCGTCTGATGAAGCTCAATTTCAAAAAGAAATTTGATAAAAACATTGAGCCAATAAATCTGATCAGGACATCCCAAAGTAAACCCATGTGAAGTCACGACATCAACCCATATGTCACATGTCAGAGGCTGGTTCTCTTCCCCTCTGTCACACAGACACACAGTACACAACAAATCAAAGCCACAGAGTCCAGAGATGAGAAGGAGGCCAAAAAAAAAAAAAACCCTCTCCTGAATATAAATGTGAGAATGTTGTTTTGTTATTTCAGTGAGTACATGAGCCTCAATATGGTTGAAGGTCTTTTGACACATGTTGACCTTCAGGATGTCAGCAAATAAACAAGCCCTTGGATTGCTGTTGGAAGCGAGTCAATGCAGAAACAGGGAGAACATGCAAACTTCATGCAGAAAAGGACTAGAATCAAACTGGAGTCTGCAGGATGTGAGGCGTAAAAAAAAGGTGTTGAAGTAAGAGCTTAATGCACAGAAACATTAAAAATGACATTCCTCATATTGGGTGTAATCAGACAGAGTAACTGATTCAACAACATGCTGATATTAACAAGACAGCCTTAGCTACAATAATACTCCATTACAAAACAAATGAATTGCCGTGTGCCAACTTTAGGGATGTCCTGATCGGATCGGGACAATTTCTGCATGTTTGAATGAGTCTGTGATTGAAAACATCTGATCTATTTCCTGAAGCTGTTTGTTGTAAAGAACCATCTAAGAGTTCCACTGCAGCAGCTTCAGCTACACAGCAGTGAACAAGTTATTACAAAGAAGAGGAAGGTGAAAAAGAAGTCTGTTGAAGCTCAATTCCAAAAAGACATTTGATAAAAACATTGGGGCCAATAATTCTGATCAGGACATCCCAAAGTAAACCCATGTGGTATCACAACATCAACCCATATGTCACATGTCAGAGGCTGGTTCTCTTCCCCTCTGTCACACAGACACACAGTGCACAACAAACCAAAGCCACAGAGTCCAGAGATGAGAAGGAGGCCAAAAAATCCACTCTTCTCAATATAAATGTGAGAATATTGTTTTGTTATTTCAGTCAGAACACGGGCCTTGATATGGTTGAAGGTCTTTTGATGTTGACCTTCAGGAGGTCAGCAAATAATGTGCAATATGACATTGTGTATATAGTGTGTATAGTGTTCATTGTTCGTTCTTTATCTGTTTTTATATTCTGTTGTATATTATTTACGAGGTATAGAATTTTTTAATGGAACACTGACTGCAATTGGTGCCCTTTTTGCTGCTGTATACAAGTGAATTTCCCCGTAGTGGGATGAATAAAGGCTAATCTAATCTAATCTAATCTGATCTAATCTAATCTAAATAAACCAACAAGCCCTTGGACTGCTGGAGGAAGCAGGTCAATGCAAGAAAAGAAAGAATATACAAACTCCATCCAGAAAAACAGAGAAATCAAACTGGAGTCTGCAGGATGTGAGGTGTACGGGCAAACCGCTGCTCCACCGTGGCGGCCTGGAAGTCACCAAAAGATTCTGAAACAGAACAACAGGAGAACAGTCTTTGTGATCACAGCAGCAGCACTGAGGACCGGTCCAACACTCTTTACTGCAAACAACACAACTTCCTCTACAATCTATGGAGCATCTTATTTACACATACAGAAGCTTTTGATCCATGAAACCAGCTGATACTGATCAACTTGTCACATATATTGTTCTATATCTGAATATAAGTGAAAATCCTTCTTTTAACCAAAAAAGCTCTGAACAGCCAGACTCCATCATATCTTAAAGGGGCTGTATCATGCAAAATTCACTTTTTGTGTGTTTTAACCTTGTTATATGGCTATGTACTCACCAATAACACCCCCAAAGCATTTTTTTCCTTCGTGCCTGCATGTTTTAGCTTTCCTCCTTGTTGTGCTGCTCAGAGAGGCAGCCCCTCCCGCACCCGTGAAAATGCTCTGTTTCCCACGTTCACGTCACACGTAGAAGATGGCTCCCCTGAGCCCCCTCCCGCAGGCCCTCGGCAATCAGCGTTGCTGCTTTTTTCTAACTCTGATTATGGAGATAAACTTTAACCATCGTCTGAAAGCAACAGTCAAGCAAGAGCAAGAGTCTGAAGGGTCTGAAGGGTCTGAAGGGTCTGCGCTTGGTGAGTTTCTCACAGGAAAAGACGTTTTCGCGTGTATTTCCGTGTAGAGAAGCTAGAGCTAAAGAGCTAAAGCTAACCCTTGGAGACGCTAACGAAGCGCTGATTGGTTGAAGTAGCTGTCAGTCAAAGTCCACAGGGGGAGAGGCGGGATTTTCAGTGAAACAAAGCATTTTCTCTTCCGGGTTTCAGAATTAGCCCCAGAAAATCTTTTATTTCACACAAAATGACTTTTCCTTTGCGCCAAAAATAAAGTATTACCATGTTAATGCCATTTCTAAGGTTTGGACTAGCTAAAAAAGCAGGATACAGCCCCTTTAAAGAGCTGCGAGTTCAAGTCTATTCAGCAGAACACTTGGTTCTCAGAGCGCTGGCCTGCTGGAGGTTTCTAGGTTCTCTGAAATTAGAACAGGAGGCAGAGCTTTCAGTTATCAGGCTCCTGTCATGTGGAACCAGCTCCCAGTTTCAGTTAGGGAGGCTGACACAGTCTCCACATTGAAGGCGAGGCTAAAGGCCTTTCTATTCAGTAAACCTTTCAGTTACACCTGACTCAGGACACTCTGGACCATTTTTTAGTGAAGCTGCTCCAGGTTTCGACTGTGGGAGACCTTTACTGCACTGAACTTCTTTCTTTTGATTCTACAAAAAGTCTAAACTTCTGAGTCTGGTTCTGCAGACAGTCTCCACTTTGCTGCTTTACAGCAGCAGTAATTTGGTATCATGATATCAATGACTGATTATTATTCACTTCATTCATTTATTTTCCGAGCCGCTTGTCCTTTTCAGAGCCAATCTCAGCTTCATATAGATGAGGGCAGGGTAATCCGTGGACAGGTCACCAGTCTGTGGCAAGGCCAACATATAGAGACAGACAACCATTCACTCTCACATTCACACCCAGGGGAAAGTTGGCATCACCAGGGAGAAGCCGGAGAACCCGGAGGGAACCCCACACAGGGAGAACATTCAAACTCCACACAGCAAGGCCAAGGGCCCTGGCAGGTATTTGAACCCAGGACCTCTTGCTGTGAGACAAGAGCTGATGATAATCACAGTCTAATAAAATGTTGCTCCTGTGTTTTAACTCACCTCACGAAAAAACACAGGACGATTGAGGCTCCTCTGTCTGAAGAAGTTTCTCGATCAAATCAATGAGTTCTTTTTCCTGGGTTTTCTGCAGTTGTTCTTGTTCCTGTTCAGTGGTTTTTTGTTTCATTTGTTCATCATGTTTCATCAACAAGGAGCTGATTTCTTCTATATTGCCTTTCTTCACACACTTCACCAGGTCACTGATTTGCGCTCTGTGTTTTTTGGTCTTTTCTCTTTCGTTGCACTCTTTAAGAGCCTTCAAAAGATCATATTTTTCATCTTTATCTTTCATGCTTTGTTGATGTTGATGCTTCTGATACTCAAGTTCCTTTATGTATTTTTCTTTGAACTCATTAAACTCTTCAGCTTTCTGCCTGGCTTCCTCCTCATAAATCATTCTGAGGTTTTTCAGTTCTTCACTGAACACATCTTGTAATTGTTTTTGTTGTTTCTCATGGTGTTCTATGATGTGGTAATTCTCTTCTTTCGTGTTTTCATATTCCTGTTTTAACTGAGTGTATTCTTCCTTAAATTGTTCCTCTCTCTGCTTTCTCTCTTTATATTCATTGCTTTGGTTCTCGTTCCACTGATTTCGCTCCCTCTCCCAGGCATCATGCTGTAGTTTCATCTCCATTCTGAGCTTCTTTGCCTCAAATTCTGATTTAGCTTTGAATTCCTCCTCCTGTGAAGCCAGTTTTTCTTCCCATGTCTTCTTCTCATCTCTATACTTCTGCTCTTCTTTTTCTCTCAAATCTTGTTCTTTCTTCCTCTCTTCATGTTCTTTGTCGATCTGTTCTTTCATTTCTCTCAGTTTTCTGTCCTTCTGCTGCATCTCCTGTTCAATTTCTGTTTTTTGCTCCTCCATTTGTCTTCTCATGTTTTCCTTTTCTTCATTAAGTTTTCTTTCAATGTCTTCAATCTTTTTCTGCATCTCTTCTTCTTTCTCTTTCAGGAGTCTCTTCATTTCTTTCTGGATGGCTGCTTCAGCTTCTTGCATCATATCATCAGTGTAGCACAAGCCGTTGTTTTCCTCCACCATGGCGTTGATCTTTGCCATCAGATCACTGACTTGAGTGTTTTTATCACTGCTATAGTTGTTAAACACGTGGTATCTGTCTCCACAGTCTCTGATCAACTTCTTGAAGGATTCATCACATTCTTCACGGATATATTCTTCAATGGTCCTTTTCTCATTCTCCAGTGAATCTCCTCGTGTGAAAAGAACGATGGTATATTTTTCAGAATTGCTACCAAAACTCTGCTTGATGAGTTTCAGAGTCTCCTTCTCTTCTGGGGTGAGTTGCCCAATTTGTAACACCAGTAAGAAGACGTGTGGTCCTGGAGCCAGAAGACTGACACATTTCACCAGCTCCTCTTGAACTTGTTCAATGGACAAATTGGTGTCGAACAGTCCAGGAGTGTCGACCACAGCCACAGCACGACCGTCCACTTCACCCACTGCTTTCTGACAACATTTGGTGACGGATGTTTGGCTTGATTTCGCTTTAAACACCTCTTTTCCCAGGATGGTGTTTCCTGAGGAGCTCTTTCCATTGCCAGTCTTCCCCAGAAGAACGATTCGGAGACAGTCTGTCCTCGGCTTTTCTTCAACACCTGTAAAAGATTCTGAGTTATATAAAAATACTGTCAGCTGTTATTTAGTGAATGGAAAAGAACAATTCAAACACATTCTGAACTCACCAGTCTTTCTGCTCTTCTGCAGTTCCTCTAGTTCAGCCTTCAGCTCGTTGACTCTTGTGTCTTTTTGAATGATCTCATTTCGTTGTCCAGATGCAAGTGTTTGTATTGTGAAAGTGTCAGATCTCCTCCCCACGACTTTCAGCAGCTCAGAAACTTGGATCTTGTTGATGTTGACAATGACAAATCTTCCTCCACAGCTCTCACATAGTTCCTTCATGTCGTCGTCCTTTTTGACAAAGTTGAGAACATCTGGATGTGAAGGATCTGAGTCCACAGTGAACAGAATCATGGTGAAGTCATTGACTCGAGAGCTGAAGGTCTTCTGGATGGTCTCTAACTCTCTCTTGTCTTCATCAGTGAGTGGACCCACAGGCAGGACCAGGATGAAGGCGTGGACACCTTCAGGATCACAGAGGGAGACACAGCTGAGAGCCTCCTCCATCACCTCCTCCTGAAGTCTTCCATACAAAGCAGGCAGCTCCACCACAGAGACCCACCGTCCACACACCTCTCCCTGGTTTCTGACACACTCTGAGGAGTTGGCAGCTGGTCCAAACCTTCCTGGTCCCAGTATAGCATTGACTGCTGACGTCTTTCCAGCTCCTCTTCTACCAAACAACACCAGGTTCACAGGAGGTTTGGCTTCTCTTCTCACTGGTCCAACATCTGTTTCTTTATCTACGACCAGAAACCCTCCTCTGAGGGTGTTCACTATAGTTTCCACTTTCTGCATCAACTCTTGAAAGTCATGTTTGGAAGGATTCTTCCAGTCAGCAGTGAAGCTGTGAACCTTTTGCTGGCAGTCCTGGATGAGTGTGTCTACTGTGGGGTGACGACCTTCGTCTTCATGGGTCAGGACAACCATGGAGTGTTTGAAGACATCCTGACCAAACAGACTCAGGATGAACATCAGAGTTTTTCTGTCCTCTTCAGTGAATTCAGAGGGTTTCACTAGCAGCAGCAGAACATTTGGTCCTGGAGAACAGAGCTCCACACACCTCTCCATCTCCTTTCTCACTGCTTCCACTGACAGATTAAAGACGTCTGGAGTTTTCACCACAGTCAAAGGTTTTCTGTTCCACTCTCCACTGACAGATTCACACGGTTTTCCTTCATGAAACCAGAATGAAGCTTTAAACTCTTGTTTTCCAGTGATGAGGTTTCCCACTGATGTTTTCTTGTCATCTCTTTTTCCAAACAACATGATCCTGAGTCCATGTTCTGGAATGAAAACATGAATAAGACTGAAAATTAGATGAGGAAACCCTTCAAAAACTGAGAATGAAGAATATTTACAGGTCTGACATGAGGTCAGGCTTTATTGAAGATGACTATTTGCTGTCATTAACATCTGTTTAGTGACAGTATTTCAGAACAGTTTAAATGTTTAAAATTATGTGAAAAATTAGTGTTGTGTGAGATGTGGAGAGCGATTAAATATGCTGTTTCTTTTCCAAGGTAATGCTATACAGTGCATGCGCACATGGTGAAATCCGTCGTGGAAATATATCTTATAATTTAACATTATGATCCGAACAAGTCTTTAAAAACCATTATCAATCAATTCATTAATCAAACTTTATTTGTAGAGCACTTTTCATATTCATAAAAAAACAACTCAAAGTGCTGAACAGTAAAAACAGTCATAAAAACAAAAAAGAGCAAAAACCGCACCATCGATCAGTATGCGCACGCACGCATGCACGCACACACACGCACACGCACACACACACACACGCACGCACACACACACACACACACACACACACACACACACACACACACACACACACACACACACACACACACACACACACACACACTTACTGTTTCCTTCCACAGGATCCTGGTCGGAGCTGGTAGAAACTCCATCTTTCTTCAAACCTTTTGGACCAGAAGATAAATCTGAACGTGCAACTCTGGAAACTTCTGGTGTCACAGGCTCTCCGTTGTTCTCCTTCATCAGGTCCCTCATGGATGTCAACAGGTGTTGTTGGTGCTTTTTGTTCCACAACAGTTTGACTCTACATTTCTTCATCAAGTCTCTCAATGAGGGGAAAGTTTCCTCAGGAGGTTGTGACGTCTCCTCTTCAGCTGCTGATATCAGTAAGACTGAATGAGTCCATGACTGCTCACTGAAGCTCTCCAGGATGGACTGAAGCCTCTGACTGTTCTGCTCAGTGAAGACTTCAGGCTGAATAACCAGCAGGAACAGATGAGGTCCAGGATCAGAGAGACTCACACAACGTTCTACATGTTCTGTCAGTTCTGGCAGAGAGATGTTTGGTTGTAAGAGGTTTGGGGTGTTGATAAGAGTGACTCTTTTGTCCTTAGACTCCCTGCTGACACGAACACACCGATCCAGTTCTTCCTCTGTGTTGAATGTGTTCACTCCCAGAATGAAGTTTCCCACTGAGCTCCTCTCAGACCAGCTGTTCCCCAACAGAACCAGCCTCAGCTCCGACACTGGAAAGAGAGTTATTAAAGTTGTTTATTGTCTTTTACAGGAGCTTTAATATCAAATCAGACAGTTCTGACCCTGAATCAGTGTTTATTACAGCAGGCAGAGTGAAGTACAGGAATATTGATCCCTCTTCAAGGAGATTATTCAGGGGTCCTGCTGCTTTCATGTTATTAAAAAAACGCTTTAAATCTAAAACATTCCTCACCAGAGTTTGAGGTATACACAATATTTCTATTAGTATATCTCTGTGGTAACCGTATAACTTGTGTTGTTTGTGCTGTGTGTTACAGATCTACATTAGAGCACTGACAGGTTGTAATCTGATTACTTTTTCAAGTAATGAGTAAATTGAGATTTCAATTGCAAATAAAGTAATTAAATTACTGTTACTCCCCTCAAAGCAGGCTGCGTTACTGTGTTACTAAACTGTGATTTTCTTTGGTGAATCTGTTGTGCCACAATAAGGTATGAGCGGTGCGACGTCAGTGATAAACAACAGAGTGTAGTGATGAACAGACACTGTAGAGCAGGAGAGAGCAGGAAGTGCTGACGGTACTTTGAGTTTGATTCAGTAACAAATGAAAAAAAGCAAAACAAAACAAAAAAGACCATCATCCGCTGTACAGAGCATGCAGAGCGCACGGAAAGAAAGCTTTCATGTACAGCGAAAAACTTCACCTTGAACCTGAGCAAGCACCTTGCAAGCCGGCATGGGAAACTCAGTGAGGAATTCGAGGATTAAACCACTGACATGTAGTGCAGTGTCAGACTTTAAGCGCCTCCTGCTGGTATAAAGGCTGTACTCACTGTTCGGGGGAAGAAACGGAAAGCTGTTGGTGCGCTTCAGTGGAGGATCTGAACCTGGAACAAGACAGAAATCAAACATTCAGACATCTTTCACTGAAGAATAATTTATTATGTGTATTTGAAAATACACTACAGCCCGTCCACTACTGTTAACAAGGCACTGCTGAATGTGTGCTTTCTTTTAAACAAATCTTGTATTATAAATGATTTTATTTTAGGTAATAATTTAGATAGTCTTATTTTAACTGAGACATGGCTTGGCACTGATGCACCTGTTATCCTCACTGAGGCTTCCCCACCAAGTTTTAACTTTATATTTTCAAACAGACAGAGGGGTGGAGGGACTGCTTCTACTGTACTTAAAAAAAAAAAAAAAAGCTCATTGAGTGCTTGTGCAGTTGTTTTTAACAGTTTAATTTCGTTTGAGTACCACGCCTTTGTATTTAGCAGTCCCCCAATCCTCTGTTTTTCTTCTTCTTTTAACCTGTCCTGTCCAGCATGGAAAGCAGCAGAATGGGAGTCTGGCTGCTGTTATGTGCCTGACAGATTTGCTTTTCCAAGAAGAGCTTATAAGTATGAAGTTTCTCAATCCGTGTGTCATTCATTCAATTGATATTTAATTGAGAATCAAAAAACTAAATATTGAAAAATGAGATGTTTTTCCTTTTTTTTTATTTTTAAAATAAAAACAAATAAATGAAAATTGGGTTTGTTTTTCAATATCTTGTTTGTTAAGACAGATCAAATAAAGGAAAGCTGAAATACGGCCACAGAGCAGACTTTAATGTGATTTTTCAATTTCTTCGATCTCCGTGACCCGGAGGTTCTTGTTATGATCAATTGTTGTTATATATTGTTCACCACCAGGCGTCGCTGCTGTTTCTAATGCTCTGTTACAACTGCACTAGTAGAAGAAGAATCTGTGTGGCACCGACAACAGACATGAGCGGCATTAAAAATGTTCTTCTTGGAAAACGTCGAGCCTCCTGAGTGTTTATCGAACACGAACACGACATGGTACCAGGAGTAAACCACGAAGTAAGTTGAGCGACCACCGAAGAGACCAGCATGGATTTGAAGCCGCCAGAAAAGCTGAAACTTACCGGCAATGTCGACGAAAACTGGCGTGTTTTCAAGCAGCAGTTCACGCTTTATGTCACGGCCATGGGACTGGAGACGAGGTCCGAAGCAAGAAAGGTAGCGCTTTTGCTAACGGTGGCGGGGCCACAGGCCATTGAAGTGTTTAATACGTTCGTGTTTGACTCGCCGGACAATAAGGAGAAGCTGGATGTTGTGCTGGCAAGGTTTGAGGCGCATTGTACTCCAAAGAAAAACGAGACATATGAGAGATACATGTTTCGTTCTCGCATGCAGCTTCAAAATGAGCCGTTTGATGTTTATCTGACAGCCCTGCGCCTGAAAGCACAGTCTTGTAATTTTGGGACACTGAAGGACTCTATGATCAGGGATCAAATTGTGTTTGGCATTGGAGACAAGAAGTTGAGAGAGAGACTTCTTCGTGAGTCCGAGCTGACCCTGGATATGGCTATTAAAATATGCCAAGCAAGTGAGCTGTCCCAGAAACACATGAAGACGTTCAGCGAGCTGTCGTGTGCCACACCGTCCACGAGTGAAGGAGCAGCGATCGGTGCGGTGTCGTTTCAGAGCGGGAGACGCCGCCAGCAGACCCGGCCTGCACAGCGGACCGAGGACGCCACGTTTTCCTGCAAGCGCTGCGGATCACAACACAGGCCAAAGCAATGTCCTGCGTTTGGTAAAGTATGCTCCAACTGCCACGGAGAGAACCACTTTGCCAAGCAATGCTTCACCAAAAAGAAAGAAGGGAAGAAAGGCAAGAGTGTGCATGTAGTGGAGGACACAGATTTAAGTGACACTTTCTTCGTTGGGCTCGTTAACAGTGAGGATGAATCAGAAAAGGTAAACAGTGTTTCCAGTGCTGACAGATGGATCACTCCTTTGCTAGTTAATGGGACAATAGTCACAATGAGACTGGACACTGGTGCAAAAGCTAATCTCATTAGCATGTCTGACATAAGAGAAATGCAGGTAAAGCCGCACATCTACAGAAAGAAATCAGGGTTGAAAGATTACAATGGGCAACCCATAGAGTGTTTTGGTTCCTGTAAACTGAATGTGAATGTTAAAGGTAAAGTGCACAATGTCAACTTTTCTGTTGTGAATGAGAAATGTGAATCATTGTTGGGTGACAAAAGCTGTGAAGAGTTAGGGCTGGTGAAAAGAGTGTACTGTATTGAAACAGATTCAAAATGTGACACTAATGCTATTGTACAAAACTTTTCTGAGGTGTTCAAAGGTTTTGGTACACTGCCCTTTACATATAAAATCCAGCTAAAGGAAGGCGCTCAACCAATTGTGCATGCACCCCGCAGAGTTCCAGCTCCGCTGCGTGAAGCTCTCAAACAAGAACTGGACAGAATGACCAACCTGGGAGTGATCAAAAAGGTCCAGGAGCCCACAGACTGGGTCAACTCTATGGTGGTCACAAAGAAAAAGAATGGAGAGCTGAGAATCTGCATGGACCCAAAGGATCTGAATGAGAACATCAAGCGTGAGTACTATCAAATACCCACACGAGAAGAAATCATTAGTGAGATGGCAGGGGCTAGCTATTTCACAAAGCTTGATGCTTCACAAGGTTTCTGGCAGTTAAAACTGGATGAGAGCAGCACCAAGTACTGCACCTTTAATACACCTTTCGGGAGGTATTGTTTTCTAAGGCTGCCATTCGGAATAAAATCTGCACCAGAGATATTCCACAGAGCAATGGAACAGATCATTGAAGGCTTAGAGGGAGTCAGAGTCTACATTGATGACATCATTATTTGGGGCTCTACTCTCCAAGAGCACAACCAGAGACTCGACAAAGTGATGGAGCGCATACAAAAGTATGGACTGAAACTCAATAGAGCCAAGTGTGAGTTTGCAGTACAAGAGATTCTCTTCCTTGGAGACAAACTTACAGCTACAGGAGTACAACCGGACAAAGACAAAATTAAGGCAATACTGAACATGCCCAGACCAACAGACAAGACAGGAGTGTTGCGCATAATGGGAATGGTGAATTTCATAGGTAAATTTATTCCCAACCTCACAGCAAAGACCTCCTGCATCCGTGAGCTCTTACATAATGACAGTGACTTTAAATGGGCTGAGAAACATGAGCAAGAGTGGCAGAGACTAAAGCAGACCCTCACCTCTGCACCAGCATTAGCCTACTATGACCACACCAAAAAGCTCAAAGTGTCAACTGATGCATCCAAAGATGGTATCGGAGCAGTGCTTCTTCAAGCTGAAGGGCAACACTGGAAGCCAGTAGCCTATGCATCAAGGGCTATGACCAAGTCTGAATGCAAGTATGCACAGATTGAAAAAGAGTGTTTAGGCGTGGCTTATGGTCTAGAGCGTTTTCACAGTTATGTCTATGGATTGCCGTCTTTCACTGTGGAGACCGACCACCGCCCGCTTGTCTATATTATCAAAAAGAATCTTAATGAAATGTCTCCGAGAATCCAGCGCTTAATGATGAAAATGCAAAGATACGATTTTGAACTTGTTTACACACCCGGAAAGCACTTAATCCTCGCAGACGCCTTGTCCAGAGCACCTGCTGAAAAATGTGAGCACTACAGATAATGACGTTGAAAATCACATAAACATGGTGTCAAGTCTTTTGCCAGTATCTGACACGAAGTCAAGACAGATTGCTAAAGTTACATCACAAGACACAGAGTTGCAGCGTGTCATTCAGAATATGGACGAGGGTTGGCCTGTAGGTTCATGCCCTCACTACTACCATGTTCGAGGAGATCTCAGTTTTGTTGATGGACTATTACTCATGAAAGGGAGAATAGTCATCCCACAAGCTTTGAGGCCAGATCTGTTGAACAGGATACACGAAGGACATCTCGGAATTGAAAAATGTAAAAGGAGAGCGAGAGAGTCAGTGTATTGGCCTGGGCTTAACAAAGACATTGAGACACGTGTGAGTAAATGTGAAACATGTCATAAACACAGAAGCAAACAAAGCAAAGAGCCAATGGTGATACCTGAAATGCCCACATCTCCTTGGCACAAAGTTGGGATGGACTTGTTTCACCTCAATGGCAAAGACTACCTTGCAGTCATGGACTATTTTTCTAACTTTCCAGAAATGGCACTACTCACAAACATGTCATCAGCCTGCGTGATCACTCACGCCAAATCCATATTTGCCAGGCACGGCATACCACACATTGTGGTGAGTGATAATGGACCATGTTTCAGCAGCAGGGAATGGCAAAGGTTTGCAGAGCAGTATGAGTTCCGTCATGTCACGTCCAGTCCACATTATGCACAGTCAAATGGACAAGCTGAGAAAGGTGTTCACATCCTAAAGCAACTGTTGAAGAAAGCAGCTGACAGCAACTCTGATCCATACTTGGCACTTCTCAGTTACCGTGCCTCACCACTTCAGTGCGGACTATCACCTGCCGAGTTACTGATGAACAGAAAGTTGCGCACAACACTGCCAAGCTACCCGACTGTGACTACACCAAAGAAAAACACAAAAGTGGAAACCAAGCTCAAAAAGCAGAAAATGAGACAAAAGAGTTTCTACGATGTTTCAGCCAAACCACTCTCTCCTCTGACAAACAACGACTCAGTTAGGATTGAGGATGCTGATGGATGGAATACAAAAGGAACTGTGTTACAGGAAGTTGCACCAAGATCTTTTGCAGTGCAAACTGAGGATGGACAGATACTCAGGCGCAATCGCCGCAGTCTTTTGAAGACTCTACCATCGCCTAAGGAGCCTAACAAACTTCAAGTTGAACCACCAACAACCACATCACCTCTGAACTGGAATGTAAGTGGTCCTTCTGACAACACAGAACCGAGAAAGTCAAAACGAGAAATAAAGAAACCTGACAGACTGGACTTATAGCTGGAAAAGAAATAAAGGTCCAGCTGATGTTTTGTTTGCACATGTTTAATGGTTGATTTAAAAAAAAAAAAAAAAAGAAAACTGTTTGTTGTAAAATGTGTTTTGTATTGTAATGTGTATTGATGAGGAATACCTCAACTCAAGGAGGGGGGATGTTATGATCAATTGTTGTTATATATTGTTCACCACCAGGCGTCGCTGCTGTTTCTAATGCTCTGTTACAACTGCACTAGTAGAAGAAGAATCTGTGTGGCACCGACAACAGACATGAGCGGCATTAAAAATGTTCTTCTTGGAAAACGTCCAGCCTCCTGAGTGTTTATCGAACACGAACACGACAGTTCTATCACTGTTTTGACCTGTGGGTCAGTTTAAGTCCAGCACACACTACAGAATGATCGGCCGAATTTTGCCCCGATCTTCTCCTCCTGACCTAAGCCGACAAGGTCCGACTGTCAGGAGTATGCAAATGAGTTCGGGTGCGATCCTCCTCTGGTGTGCGGTGTGTTCAGAGAGATGTTTTCCAGTCGGAGCCTCTCGGGAGGCGTCGGAGGGGAGATCATAGATAATGAACACGTTTAATATTTCCAATCGCAAATCCTGTGGTGTGTGGTGCTCCAAGAGGAGCCGATCAGCTCTGAGCTGACCTGTCCACACCCTCGAAATAGAGCTCTCTGACTGGCTGAACAGCTCCGTCTCACCAAGGTGCTGCAGCTTAAAAAAAAAATCCCCTCTCAGCTGTCAGAGATGGAGACATGTTTGTGAAATATATTCTATATCAGGGTTTCCCTCAGTGCTTTATAGGCCTGGCGGGCCGCCAGGCATTACTTGCCCCCCTGCCAGGCTAAGCGTCGGTGTTATTTTTTTTTTTTGAATTGTAAATATGTTTTTTTATGAGCCAAAACAGCGATACCAAAGACGGTCTCCAGAGCTTTTAATGGCATCTGGTGATACGGTTGCAATGGCGACACCTTATGGTCGATACGTGAACACATAGGGGGTCAGAGGTGAGGCGTATTTTCATCAGAGAGCCGCAGCAAGTTGATGAGGCAGAGCCGGTGCGAGCTAGCATGGATGTTAGCACGTCGCCACAGCAGCCTTCTGTGAGTCGCGATGGTAAACATCAAACTAGCGGATTTAATCCAAAATGGTTCGTGTTCTATCCTCAAAATGATTCGCTGTCCAAACGGTGGAACTGCGGTGCTTCTGTTTAATGAAGCAGCCACGAACAACATGCTTCATCAGTCTGGAGGATTCCATTATCCACATTCTTCTTCTACGTGCTTCATGCTGCACTGTACAACTAACAGTAACACTGCGCCCTCTGCTGGACTGAAGGAGGTACTGCTGGACTGCTGCACTGCTGTGAACTCCACATAAACAACAAATACTTAAAGATTGTAAGCATATTATTAACTGTAAGCAATCTAATATTTTTTCTTTAGTTTTTCATTCAAAAGTAGACGAGGTCAGACAGTCCAGCAGAGACCTCTTCAGCCTCTGAGTCCCTGTTTTTACACCTTGATCATGTTTGCACTTTTTTATTTTTGTTAATTTATTTTACCTTTAAATGTGAACAGCAATGCCTTGTTTTAATATGCATTAGGATTTAACTTAATTGAAAACAATTGATATTTATTTTAATTGTATTTTTTGTGTTTATTAAAACTTTATTTAAGATTATGCCTTTTTGGAAGACTCTGCATTTAAGTAATGTTAATGTAGTAGGTTTTCCAATAAAACCATCCACAGGAGCTTATGGCTGACGCGTGTTTCCAAGAAAAGAAGTTTGTCCTCCACAAAGTTCTTCATTTGACATTTATTGAACAAAAATAAACAAAAAATAGAATTTCCAAACAGCTATAAAAATGCACAAACCTTGAAAGATCTTAATTAGTTCCTAAAACGTTCCTAATATATAACAGGTCCACCACGGTAACACGGTCAGAAAAACCGTGAACTCCTCTCGACTCTCAGGCCGTCTCTGCCACAGCACCGAGCATCACACAGATTGTCGCCGTTTCTTAAAGTGACAGGCTCCTATTTCGTCCTTAATTGTTATGAGTTCATTAGCTCAAATTAACCAAATACTGTGGCTGTGTATATTATGAGAATGCAAATATCATTAAATCAAGCATGTAAAAACTGTTTAAATGCCACAAAACAATAACTCAATAACTTAACTGAAATCGTCATCAATAAACACAGATTATGCATGCTGCACCTATAGTTAATAAATGCTTACAATAACACAAAATAGTCAGAATTTCCAAATTTCTGTCAACTTTTTTTTTTTTTACATAAACACGGTGGGCCTCTTTGGCAGTCCAACCACTGGGCTGCAAGTTTTCTGGGGGAAACCCTGTATATACTATATATACTATATGACAGATTTGATTTGATTTGATTTATTTGGATCCCCATTAGCATGGCAATGCCAAAGCTATTCTTCCTGGGGTCCATACAACATCTTCACAATGTGTCAAAGCAGCCACATTATCTACAAAACAATCCATATACAAATTCCAAAAACAAAAACACAAACAAATACATAACACAACAACAAACAAACAATACAAGACCGCTCCCAGGTCAGTAGAGATACACAACATTCACATATCATATCTATGTAGATCCACACATATTATGCACATTGGTCACACAAAAACTCAAATCTCTTTTGCCCTTCCATCTTACACCTAAACACCCTTGAAGCAAAAACCCTGATGTAACAATTAAAATTCAAATCAGATTTGACAGTCACCCATTCATTTACTGTTTATGCCAGGAACCATTTCTGTTGCAAAGGTGCAATTTTAAGTAATACTTGTAATTCCAGTTGACCCATATTAAGTCTCTATTATACACAGATGTTTTTTGACCAACTTCTTGAAAATTATTTTGCTGTTTTCTTGTGTAATATTTTCTGGTAGTTTATTTCATTCTCGCATAGCTCTATACATAACCATTCGTTTAACTGTATTTGTTTTTGATTTAGGTAATGTAAAATTTCCTTTGATAGCATGTCTGGTTGCATAGCTATGTCTAGCTGAACTAAAATATACATTTTTATACAAGATTGATGGTTTTTTTGTGATTAAAATGTTTCTAAAGAAAACCAGTAACAAATACAATAATCTTTCCTTTACCAATAACCAGTCCAAACACTTGTGCATAGCTATGATATTTGTTTTGTAACCACAATGCAAAGCTATTCACTATTTATATAACCTTGCATAACAGATGGGGCTGCCTGATTCAGTTCCTAAATCCTGCAGATCCCATCTTGTAGCGACCATAGACCAATGGTTTCACTCTGTTAAAATTTCACTGGCCCAATCAGGGGAAAGAGGCGGGAGCTGCGGGAGGAGCAAACGTGATGAAAGACGTGACGACAGTGGGAAGCTCGAAAAAGTTCGAAAAGAATGGACACGGCATTATCTGCAGTTTTCTAAGAAAGCGACTCAGTTTCTTCTTTGAAAGAGGAGCACAGAACATCACTTCAAGTCTTTTTGTCAGGAAACGACGTCTCCTGCTTCTCAGCAGCAGCGCACATACGCTATGTCACACTGTGGCTTGATGTGGATTGGTCTGTGGTGAGTGTGTCGCGTGTCAATCAGAACGGTCGTCCAATCGTGTTCTTCTTTGGTTCGAACGGTTGTCCAATCCCCAGCTACTGATTGTTTTGAAGGTCCCGCCTCTGAAATCAAATCGGAAGAGCGGCTACCCAGATGGACTTGTGAAATATTTCCGTGGCGGACATTTGAAACTGTCCATCTGGCTTTTCAGGCCAGTACAGAGGTGCTAATTCATGCTTTTATCTCCTGTCGGTTAGATTACTGTAATGCCTTGCTCTCTGGTCTTCATAAAAAAAGTATTTCAAATCTTTAATTATTACAAAACTCAGCTGCACGGGTGCTGATGAGGACCAGGGGGCGGGGCCACATTACACAGGTTTTACAGTCGCTGCATTGGCTCCCTGTCCACTTCAGGATGGATTTTAAAGTTCTCTTATTAGTCTTCAAATGTCTTAACGCTCTCGCTCCTTCTTATTTAGCTGATTTTACCGTATCGACCTGCGCAGGCCCTGAGGTCCTCTGGCAGCAGCTTACTGTGTTTTCCAAAAGCCAGAACCAAGACCAACGGTGAGGCAGCTTTCAGCCACTACGGCCCCCGCCTGTGGAACAGCCTTCCGGAGAACCTCAGGACCGCAGAGACCGTTGATGTTTTTAAAGGGAGGTTAAAAACACATCTTTTTAATCTGGCTTTTAACTGACCTCTTATATTGTATTTATTTTATTATGTAGATTCTTTTAATTTTTTAATTTTTTTCTAAAATTAATTTTATTTTATTTATCCTTCTTTAAGCATTTTATTCAATCTTACATTTCTATCCTATGTTTTAAAGATTTTTTTTGTTGTGCTTTTTTAACCCCAGTGTTTCCTCAGACGGGCCCTTCACTGAGGGCTGCTTCTGGTTTGCTGCTGGCGGTGCTGTGCCTGGGTCGCTTTGGCCCCGGCTAGTTGAGGGGATACCCCTCTTAGATGTGGGCTGACCCTTGTCTCTCGGAGTGGGGGGGCAGGTGCCAGCACCCTCAGTGTTCCTGGCCTGTGACATTCCTCCCGGTGTGAACGGACCCAATGGTGGCATTTTCCTTGGTCCACAGTGCCATGCTGTGTCTCCTTCATGTATATCCTGTGAGTGTGTGTGTGCGTATGTGTGCATGTATATGTGGTATGTACATATTGTGGGTGGGAGGGATGGGTTTTTTTTTTGTAATATTTTCTTCTTTTTAAATGCTAAAAAGCACTTTGTGTTGCTTTTATGTATGAGAGGTGCTTTATAAAAAAGGCTGATTTGATTTGAATTAATTTACAACAAACTGCTCCGTTTATGGAAGCTGCTGAAGGAAAAAGATCGGCTGGGATGATCGGATCAATTTGCAGATCAATTGAAAAATACTAAAATCTGATGTGTGACAAGAACATGTGTGTAATGTGTTTTTGGTTGAAGGACTGAAGCTATCAAAATAGTTAAAGTAGTGAAAGAAACAAGACTCACCACATCCTTCATTCGCCATCATGTCTCCAGAAAACGTCTGAGACTAACGGAGCTGCAGAGAAGAGAAACACAGAACTCATGACATTCATTATTGTTTGAACAAAAAAGCAAATCTGAGATCTGAATATTATATGTGAATGTAGTCCATGTGAGTTATTCTGTATATCTATATGGCTGCATCTTAAAAAAAATATCCTATAAAAGCTTAATACTTTTGTAATAAACTTCAGAAATTTAATACATCATATAAATATTTTCAGAAAACATGGCATGAGGATATATATTTTTTGTAATTTTTCCACAATGTTCTTCATTTTTAGATGCACCTGTGCAGCACATGTTCAACATCAGGCAAAATGATCCTTTTTTTTTCTTTTTTTTTTTCTGTATTTCTTTTTGTACAGAGAATGGCGTGAAGGACCCACGGCTTTATCGTTCCATCGGTATTTGTAAGAAGGTCGTCAATTCTTTTTCATATAGCTGAAAAAGAAGGAGAGAGCTGCTGCATCACAGACAGAGCTCGGTCTGCCCGTTCATCAGCTCACCACTGAGTCCCCAACCAGGTGGAGATCCAGACAAGTGATGCCAGAACGTATCCTGGAACAAGACAGTGCCAGAGCATGTGTCCTGCGGTCCAGTCAAGTCCAGTCCAGTTTATTCATAAAGCACTATTAAAAACAAAGTGCTGTACAAATAATAGAAAACAATAGAAACAATAGAAATAGACATAAAAATATTAATAAGACAACATTGGCAACTTCTCAGTAAAATATAGTCTCACATTAGTTAAAAGCCAAAGAAAATAAATTAGTCTTAAGACGGGACTTAAAAACAAGAAGATAATCTGAGTTTTTTATGTGCAGCGGTAAATCATTCCACAGTTTCGGACCAATAGCAGAAAACGCTCGATAACCCCGAAGTTTGAAGTTTGTGTCAAGAACCGCATGTAGAGCCTCGTTTGCTGATCTAAGACAACGTCCCGGCTCATAAAGCACCAACAGCTCAGATAAATATGGTGGGGCAAGTCCATTCAAAGATTTGAAAACAAGTAAAAGAGCTTTAAAATCAATCCGGTAACGGACAGGAAGCCAATGAAGTGACAACAACACTGGCGACATGTGATCATCTTTTCATGTGCCAGTTAAAAGGCGTGCTACAGCATTTTGGACGAGCTGCAGAGGCTTGAGTAAACTCTCCTCAATGCCGGCGTACAGAGCGTTACAATAGTCCAGTCGAGTTGTAACGAAAGCATGAATCAGTATTTCAAAATTGTGTCTTGAGAGGAAAGACTTTACCTTAACAAGCTGTCTCAAATGGAAAAAAAAAACTTGACTTCACAACAGCACTAGTTTGCTTATCAAGCTTGAGGTCATGGTTCATTTTGACACCAAGGTTGGTAACAGTGGACTTAACAAACTGAGTCAAAGGCCCCAAGTTAACAGGTTTACTGCTGGCCTTACTAGGACCAACCAGAACAACCTCAGTTTCACTGTCATTGAGACACAAAACTTTTTCTGACATCCAGTCCTGAGTCGCATTAATGCACTCCAAGAGCTGAGCAGCACTGAATGAATCTTCACACTTCAGAGGTACATAGATTTGACAGTCACCAGCATAAATATGGAAGGACACACGAAACCTCCGTAGAACAGATCCCAGAGGAAGCAGATATAAAGAAAGGACTGACCCCTGTGGCACGCCGCACAACAGAGGGACTGAGGAGGACACAAAATCACCAGTTTTGACACAAAAGCCTCTTCCTTTTCCTCCCTGTCACAAGCAGACAGAGTTAGCACTGAGCTGGAAACCTACCAGCATGAAATAAGTGAGGAAGCTGATCCACTTCAGAGGTGAAAGAAACACCAAGACAACTTCCCAAGGCTCAACAAGCTAGAAATACCTCCTAATCCCTGCAACGAGTGCCCCGTCTGAGAGGCTCTTCAGTGTTGGAGGGAACACTGGAACATGCCACAGGGCATCCCTCAAGCCAGATGTCGTAGACAAATCTGACTTTAACAAATGTAATGAGTGGCAGAAACAACCTCTACATCTCTCATTATGAGAGATCATATGAGAGTCACATGATTTTATTTAGTCATGCAATTTCATTTTGTTTGCACAAGTGTTTGTTTTTTCCAATAGGCATATAACATGCAAATAACAGTGTTTCTGCCTCAGGAATACATTTTTAAGCTTCATTTTACTAAATGTGAAAGTTTTGCACTTTCTTCATCCCTCGTTGTTCAAGATGATAGAAAAACATTTTATTTTTAAAGTGATGTTTGGTGAAATCCAATTCAGGTTGTCACTTTATCCATAGGGGGATTTATTTGTGTTTGCTCCTGAAGTTTTCACTTTACACCCAAATAAGGGAACTTCATCTTTGCTTATGAAGAACTGCTCCCCCTCCCCCCCAGGATCCCCAAGGGTCGTCGTCTGAGGACTCCTTTTTTGATCCACCTGCATCGAGTGGAGCATTGCTAAGTTGATTCAGAAAATCATTCTGTCTGTCCAATCCTTTTCTCTCTTTCTGTCCCCTCACCCCAACCAGAATAGCAGGAAGCAGCCACCTCTGAGCCTGGTTCTGCAGGTTTCTTCCCTTCAAAAGCTAAGGGGAAAATAATTTCACATGTGGAGCGGCCATTTATCTGTTCTCTGGACTACATATTAATGTAAAACCACATTGAACATTTCAACTGAGACAAAAAATTTGCCAAAGAACCAATGTAGAACTTCTACAACCTTTACTATATATGTGAAAATGAAAAAATAAAAAAAAAAAACAGTAATCATCACAAATAGAACACATTGAAGGAGGTCCAGATCGAAACTGCTATCTATTTTTATATTCTGTTGTATATTGTTTACGAGGTACAAAAAAAGAATCTACTACATTATATGTCAAACGAAAGATTTATGGCCCCCCAATAAACCCCTCCCCTCGCCATTTGTGGACCATTTGTCCACCATATGTCCACTGCGCATTTGTCCCCCCCCCCCCAAACTTCCTTCCGTCGGAGGTCTTTTGAAGTTTTTACGACGGGTTAGGTGTTGACACATCTGAAGGGATGAGTAGGAGCCAGACAGACGGTTAGAAGGGGGTGAATTTATATTGAGATGGCGGAGAAACGTGTCATGAAGAGGTTATATTACAAGCCGAGTCATCCTGGTAGTTTCGGTGGGGTAGAGCGGCTTCATAAAGCGGTTCAAGATGAGACGGGAAAGAAAGTTAGGGTGGAAGATGTGAAAGACTTTTTATCATCTCAAGACACCTATACTCTGCATAAACCGGCTAGGGTACATTTTCCAAGGAACAGAGTTTTTGTTACAAGACCTCTCAAACAATTTCAGGCAGACCTTTGCGATATGCGAGCGTTAGCGGATGAAAATGATGGGTATAGTTATTTACTCACGGTCATCGATGTGTTTTCGAAATTAGCGTACGTGCGAGCTTTGAGAAAGAAGACTGCAGCTGAGGTGGTGTCTGTCTTTGAATCCGTCTTTCGTGAGAGCAAGACGCCTGAAAAACTACAGACTGATGCAGGAAGAGAATTTTTCAACAAAAGTTTCAAGATTCTGATGAGGAAACACAACATCATACATTTTGCCACAGCCAGTGATCTAAAAGCCTGCGTGGTTGAAAGATTTAACCGAACGTTAAAGACCAGAATGTGGAGATATTTCACTGCTAAGAACACTAGACGGTACGTGGAGGTCCTACCAGACTTAGTAAAAAGCTATAATAACACTTACCACAGCAGTATAAAAATGCGTCCGGCTGATGTGACTAAGGAAAATCACAATCTGTACGGTACGCCTACACCACGAGACAAGAGAAAAAAAAATAATAAAGACAGGATTTAAGGTGGGCGATGTTGTCAGAATATCCAAGTTGTGAGGGGCCTTCGATAAAAAAAATACGAACAGAGATTCACGAACAAAGTATTTACGGTGTCCAAAAGCAAATAATCAAAAGTGTTTCTATTTGTGACCTGAAGATAACCAAATCTGCTCCTAACTTGAAATTTTAAGTTACTGCTCTCAAAACTTTGAAACATGTCGTGTCCTTTGTGATAAGCATCGTGAAATTCTCTGATGTTTCCCAGTTAACGTGATCACTGTAAAACCTTCACATCCACCCAAGTTCTAATATATAGATCTGAAAATACAACTCAAAAGGAGGGAAGGTTTTTAAAAAAGTGTTTAAAATACAAGAAAAGGTATAAATGAATAGTAAAATCCTTCAAAGACAGAGTCTCATTCTAAATATTCAAAATAAAGCCACACAAACTTAATCAGGAAGCGTAGACGCGCCTGAATAAAAAACAGAATAACTGGTTGATAATTTTCACAAACTCAAATTCAATTTTCTGTATAAGAGACAATAATGATGTTGTCGATGTACGCCAAACAAAACCGAGTCAGCAGGTCATGTCAGCTTTGAAAGCTGCTGTCTCACAGCTGCAGCGTAGACGGTTGGACTGTCTGAAAAAAACAAACAACATTAATCTTGTAAAGCGATATTGTTGGTCACAGAAGGTGAAACTAAACAAATCCAATGTATTCCTGTGTACAGCAGAACACAAATACACAACTGTGTACCATTTCGCTCTGGCTGGTATTGATACTAAGATAGCATTAACATCTGGTACAACCGGAGTTAAAGGAATGACGCTGAAATTTATTTATTTTTCCTCGGGTCCTGTGCAAATCTGTACTTCTTTGTTCCTGGTTTCAAAAATGGGGTTTATTGGTGTGGTGTTTGGAGACAGACATGACACTCCTCGTTTCAGCAATGATTGAACCACTGGTCTGATCCCCATTTCTTTTTCCATTGATAAGAGATACTGTTTAACACAAACAGGATATTTCGCATAGTTAATTGTTGCTTGATAAGGTTCCACAGCCAGCAATCCTACATGATTTACAGTTACAGATTTTCTCCCCTTTCTAACAAATCCACAGAAACATTACAAAAGAACAAAATATGACAACCCCTTGTAAGAGCAGCATTTATATCAGAACGAAGAAAGAACGAAATAAAGTGCTTAGATTAAGAAACAAATATAAACATCAGCTTTACATACCTTTTCCTGTAGCAATCTCTTTTCTGATCAGTCTCAACCAGCTGCACAAGAAAACAGAATATCAGCTCAATATACATTTTCTCACTCTTTTTCTACTCTGACAGACAGTAATGCGCACAGCTTTACACACTCCGTGCTGCAGTTTGCGCCGCTGTTTTACATGATTTGCGATGACAGATTTTCTTCCCCTTTCTAACAAATCCACAGAAACATTACCAAAGAACAAAATATGACAACCCCTTGTAAGAGCGGCATTTATATAAGAACAAAGAAAGAACAAAAAGTGCTTAGTTTAAGAAACAAATACAATCATCAGCTTTACATACCTTTTCCTGTAGCAATTTCTTTTCTGAACAGTCTCAACCAGCTGCACAAGAAAACAGAATTTCAACTCAATATACATTTTCTCACTCTTTTTGCTACTCTGACAGACAGTAATCACTCCGTACTGCAGTTTGCGCCGCTGTTTTAGGTGGTGAAAAAGATTTGTTGTGCGTCAACTCTTGCCTGTATCTTGTTGATAGCACTCCCTACATATAACGTGACTCTGTTGCTCATCTGATACTTTAAAACTGAACCATCTACGAATTACTGAGCCACTGTTTTTTTTTTTTACTGAATGGGATTTTTATTGGGGTGTTGTTTGGAGACACACAATGACTCCTCGTGTCAGCAGTGATTGAACCACTGGTCTGACCCCATTTCTTTTTCCATTTGATCAGGGATACTGTTTTAACAAACAGGATATTCCGCATAGTTAATTGTTGCTTGATAAGGTTCCATACCCAGCAGTCCTACATGATCTGCGTGCTGCGTCCATAATTTAGATGGAACAGACGCTCAAACTGACGGAGGTTGTAACAACACATCCAACTGAACTTCTGCTTTCGTTGTATTTTGCAGGATTTTAATGAACAAAAATGCAAAGTGTCCTCGTCATACGACCAAACAATAACATTTTAGTTGCTATCTTCATCATCTGGTTGTCTATGGAGAAACTGGTAACAAATGTCAAGCATTTTAGTCCCAGTGATCACTTGTAACTGCACTTTGAAGTTTTTACGATGGGTTAGGTGTTAAGGAGATGAGTAGGAGCAAGACATACGGATAGAGGGGATGAATTTATATTGTACTGAGAGATGGCAGAAAAGCGTGCCATGAAGAAAGTTAGGGTGGAAGATGTGAAAGATTTTTTATCATCTCAAGACACCTGTACTCTGCATAAACCGGCCAGGGTACATTTTCCAAGGAACAGAGTTTTTGTTACAAGACCTCTAAAACAATTTCAGGCAGACCTTTGCGATAGGAAGACGGGCTCACCTTTCCTCCTCTCCTCTCTTTCATCCTCTGGTTGTCTATGAAGAAACTGGTAACAAATGTCAAGCATTTTAGTCGCTGTCCCAATGATCATTTGTAACTGCACCGATGAATGGTTCAATGTTTCCGTGCACATCTTTTAATAATAACATCAGTCCCTCTGGAGAGAGACAAACAGTATTTGTGGACTTTCTACTCTGTCCGAGAATGGTTTATCTACTGGTCTGCTTGACAGGATGCTAATGTTCTGATTCCCTCTATTGTGAACAATCAAGTCACCACATCAACATTTAGAAAAACAGAGGCTGCTTTCTGCCAAACAGTGAAATATTGGCCTACCGTCTGATGTATGTTTGGAATGTTTTACTGTTACTCACTCTGGAGCACAAATTCTATATAATCTTAATTTTGATAGCATATCTTTTTCCTAAAAATGAAAACATTTCTAAATCACAAACACATGTTGAAATTTCCAGCCATCTATCTCAACCGGTAACAGTTTTGACAGCGGTTCTCTTGGTGGGACTCCAGAAATGCTGACAGTTTGAACAGTGTCATTACTTCATGGACAGTATATCTCCTGCTGACGAATACAGAGAGAAATGCACCTACATTTCCGAGAAACTTTTTTGGTTTCCCTTTAATGTTTAAACAAATCTTTGGTATTTTCTACCGGTGTATTTGAAACTTGTGCCTGAATAACCATCATTATTATTATTATTTGATCACCGTCAGCGTCCCAATACTGTCGGCCGCTTCATTGTGTAGAAGTTTTTCTCCACAGAAAGGAAACTGCTCTCTGTTCTGGTGTAATGTTTGTCTTTGGTACTGTTGAGTTTTGGCCTTGATTCAACACTTGTGGCACTCCGGTGGGTCTAGCTACTTTAGCTTCATCTCTTTTTTTTCTTTTCCTTTGCTCACAGTCTCTGATCATTAAGGTTTCTTCCCCCTTGCCAGTGTTTGATCATTAGTATTATTATAATAACGTCGGCCCCTAAATCGTCGTTGATTTGGTCTCATCCTGTCTCGTCCTCATCCTCTGAAGCCTGGTTGTGTTGATACAAACGGTCTATACTCTCCCAGAGTTGTGTACAGCATGAATCTTAGCTTTTTTTTTTTTTTTTTTTTTTTTTCTTGGATTTGCAAACAATCCAGTTGCATCTAATTCTCTATTCCTTTTCCGTAATCCCACAGGACTCATTGAAAACACGTCTGGGGCTGCTAATTCTTTAAAGTATCAGCATCCTGTGTTCCCAGTCCATTAATGATCATTGACACAAAGAAAGGTTCGGCTTTATGCGACACTTTTAATTTTACCATTTCTTTCCAACATTTAAGAAATCTTTCTGCATATTCAGACACCTGTTCATCAGTCCGTTTCTTACAGTGAAGTACTCGTGTTATCACATCTGCTAAAGTAAGAAGCTTTTCCATAACTTTGTCATGTATCGTTCACCATAAAGTCCACTCATTTGAGAACAGGAATTCCAGAGTAGTTTTTCAGCATGATGTATTTGCACAGGGGGGTTACTGACTCCATCGTAAGAATAAAGATGGGTTCACTAAGGAGCAGGAAATGGCTGTAGTACAGGCCTGCAAGAATGCCCCGGAATACAACTGGCCCCCAAAAAACAGCAAAACGGGTCGATACTCAGATGCTTTAAAGAACATTCTGTGAGAAGACACGGAACGAGGGAATCTAATCTAACTTATCTCTTTCATCCGTTTGTCAACTTCTCTGATTGACCTGACCGTACTAAATACACATTGGGAAAAAACTCTGTGGAAAACCACAAAAGCGTCAACTGACGCAAACAAATGGCTTTAGCACCGCTGCATGGTGAGGCTGTAAGGCCTTATTTGTACTCACTTCCAGAATCAGCACCTGTAGCGAGCTTCAAACACTCACAGCCAGACTGAGCGTCTTTACAGGCCTGATGTGCTTCTCACCTCCAGAGAATCATCGTCAGCGTCCAAGTTCCTTCAACTTCCTTAAATCAGACACAAAATACGCGTCTCTCTGCTTTTCTTCACCTAGACAGGACGCCACACTGTCAAATGACTTCCTCAGATCAGAACACACACACACACACACACACACACACACACACACACACACACACACACACACACACACGCACACACCCTCCCCCATGCTGACTCAGTGGAGGTGGGGGAAAGGAGAAAAAAATAAAAACGCTGAAGTTCTGTGGGCCCTCCTCTCGCCCTCCCTATAGAAGGGGCTCCCTATTGAAGGGGCTCTATTTATACGAGTCGTTAAATACATCAAGCCCGTGTTGGATCACTCCAATTAACAAATACAGATTTTGGAAGAAAAAAAAATGGCTCAGGAAAGAATTCACATACCGATCATCCGGGGCACACCAATCATGGTGTACGAAGAGACCCCGATCATCCCGAATGCGCCCAAGAAGCATGTGATGCATCTGCTTCGGACCCAGCTCCGTCCATTGGAATCGTTGAAGGAGGAATGGCCGCTGAAACTGTACGGGCGGCATGGTGCATGGG
Source organism: Salarias fasciatus (assembly GCF_902148845.1). Taxonomy (NCBI): domain Eukaryota; kingdom Metazoa; phylum Chordata; class Actinopteri; order Blenniiformes; family Blenniidae; genus Salarias; species Salarias fasciatus. The sequence continues at coordinate 29,027,648 of NC_043756.1, forward strand.
GCTACGTGTTCAAATATACGACGGGGGAGCTTTGCCTCTATCAGCGAGGTGAGGGTGAAAAGCAGGGAGCTGTACCTTCTATAGCGATGCTGAACTCCAACGACTGGGGTGTGCTGTATCACATGATTGTTCGACATTTTCGGGCAAACCCTGATGAAGGTGGCGCGAGGCCTGTCGATCCAGCACTGACACCAGGTCGACCTCTGAAGCGTGAGTCCGTGGAGGGTGATGCACAAACAGGGTCTCCTTCTTGGAAAAAAAAAGTGCTTTACAGCATTGCGTGGCAGTCCAGAGCGGGTGTTTCAGGCACTATGTGCTTTCGCGCCTGCATTTGTTGCTACGAAGGGAAAAAAAGGCTCGGAGGAGTTTTTTTTGGAGACCTTTAATACCAGCTGCGGCGTATTCCATACACTGCTAAATGTCCCGCTGGTCGCATGGAAGGAAAGGTTTGGAGGACCGGACGATAAAATCGGCTCACTTTTTCGCAGCTGCTGCTACTGGAAAGATCTTCTAGCGGTTAAAAAAAACTTGTTTCCTTCGGCCTCCATTCAATCCTCCAGCTTTAGTTCACCACGTCCACGATCCTGCTATTCAATGTTTGTTATTCATGCGCAACATTAAAATCTCTCTCAGCAAAGTCTCTGCCACAGTTTTGACTCGCATATCGTCGATTTTAATGTTGCGCATGAATAACAAACATTGAATAGCAGGAATGAAACGGTCGGTACACAGTTTTTCCATCAGACGGCAAAAGTGAGTTTGATAGAAATATTCGTCCACCTGCTGTAAACAAGGATGCTGTTTCTCATTCGGATGTCTGATCTGACACCCGTAGCAAAGCTCTTCCCGGTACTTGTGAGTCACAATGTCCAGCAGATGGCTGACCGCTGTTCTGACTGTTTTGATGATGGCCGAGGGCATCCACCCGTCCAGCTCATCCTCGGATTCCTCAACCTCTGGAGTGTCAGGAGGAGAAGATGCTGGTTCCGGCTCCACAAAATCCTCGGGGATTTGGGATTCATCCACTTGAAGGTCTCCGTCGTCAGCGCTCACCTCCCTGCTTCGATCCTCATCATCTCCCAGGGACCCTGGATCCAGGTCGCAGGTCTCGGGAATGGTGTACAGCGATCGAGAGGGACCCGGCTGAGAGTCAGGGTCCGGGGAAGCGGGTGAGATCAAATTCGACGATTCATCCGCGAACATGTTGATCGGGTACTCCACCAACGGAGTTCTGCTCCACAGCGGATCGATGAGGACGCGAGAGCTGGTTCTACGGATACTCCTGATGTTCTCCATATCTTCTTGATGTGGAATGATCGATCGCAGTCTTTATAATGTGTACGGGTGGCAGGAAGGTCCGTGGGGCGGGGTTAAGCAGAAAAACTGGTAGGATCGTGGACGTGGTGAACTAAAAGCTGGAGGATTGAATGGAGGCCGAAGGAAACAGGTTTTTTTTAACCGCTAGAAGATCTTTCCAGTAGCAGCAGCTGCGAAAAAGTGAGCCGATTTTATCGTCCGGTCCTCCAAACCTTTCCTTCCATGCGACCAGCGGGACATTTAGCAGTGTATGGAATACGCCGCAGCTGGTATTAAAGGTCTCCAAAAAAAACTCCTCCGAGCCTTTTTTCCCTTCGTAGCAACAAATGCAGGCGCGAAAGCACATAGTGCCTGAAACACCCGCTCTGGACTGCCACGCAATGCTGTAAAGCACTTTTTTTTTCCAAGAAGGAGACCCTGTTTGTGCATCACCCTCCACGGACTCACGCTTCAGAGGTCGACCTGGTGTCAGTGCTGGATCGACAGGCCTCGCGCCACCTTCATCAGGGTTTGCCCGAAAATGTCGAACAATCATGTGATACAGTACACCCCAGTCGTTGGAGTTCAGCATCGCTATAGAAGGTACAGCTCCCTGCTTTTCACCCTCACCTCGCTGATAGAGGCAAAGCTCCCCCGTCGTATATTTGAACACGTAGCCCCATGCACCATGCCGCCCGTACGGTTTCAGCGGCCATTCCTCCTTCAACGATTCCAATGGACGGAGCTGGGTCCGAAGCAGATGCATCACATGCTTCTTGGGCGCATTCGGGATGATCGGGGTCTCTTCGTACACCATGATTGGTGTGCCCCGGATGATCGGTATGTGAATTCTTTCCTGAGCCATTTTTTTTTCTTCCAAAATCTGTATTTGTTAATTGGAGTGATCCAACACGGGCTTGATGTATTTAACGACTCGTATAAATAGAGCCCCTTCTATAGGGAGCCCCTTCTATAGGGAGGGCGAGAGGAGGGCCCACAGGACTTCAGCGTTTTTATTTTTTTCTCCTTTCCCCCACCTCCACTGAGTCAGCATGGGGGAGGGTGTGTGCGTGTGTGTGTGTGTGTGTGTGTGTGTGTGTGTGTGTGTGTGTGTGTGGGTGTGTGTGTGTGTGTGTTCTGATCTGAGGAAGTCATTTGACAGTGTGGCGTCCTGTCTAGGTGAAGAAAAGCAGAGAGACGCGTATTTTGTGTCTGATTTAAGGAAGTTGAAGGAACTTGGACGCTGACGATGATTCTCTGGAGGTGAGAAGCACATCAGGCCTGTAGAGACGCTCAGTCTGGGTGTGAGTGTTTGAAGCTCGCTACAGGTGCTGATTCTGGAAGTGAGTACAAATAAGGCCTTACAGCCTCACCATGCAGAGGTGCTAAAGCCATTTGTTTGCGTCAGTTGACGCTTTTGTGGTTTTCCACAGAGTTTTTTCCCAATGTGTATTTAGTACGGTCAGGTCAATCAGAGAAGTTGACAAACGGATGAAAGAGATAAGTTAGATTAGATTCCCTCGTTCCGTGTCTTCTCACAGAATGTTCTTTAAAGCATCTGAGTATCGACCCGTTTTGCTGTTTTTTGGGGGCCAGTTGTATTCCGGGGCATTCTTGCAGGCCTGTACTACAGCCATTTCCTGCTCCTTAGTGAACCCATCTTTATTCTTACGATGGAGTCAGTAACCCCCCTGTGCAAATACATCATGCTGAAAAACTACTCTGGAATTCCTGTTCTCAAATGAGTGGACTTTATGGTGAACGATACATGACAAAGTTATGGAAAAGCTTCTTACTTTAGCAGATGTGATAACACGAGTACTTCACTGTAAGAAACGGACTGATGAACAGGTGTCTGAATATGCAGAAAGATTTCTTAAATGTTGGAAAGAAATGGTAAAATTAAAAGTGTCGCATAAAGCCGAACCTTTCTTTGTGTCAATGATCATTAATGGACTGGGAACACAGGATGCTGATACTTTAAAGAATTAGCAGCCCCAGACGTGTTTTCAATGAGTCCTGTGGGATTACGGAAAAGGAATAGAGAATTAGATGCAACTGGATTGTTTGCAAATCCAAGAAAAAAAAAAAAAAAAAAAAAAAAGCTAAGATTCATGCTGTACACAACTCTGGGAGAGTATAGACCGTTTGTATCAACACAACCAGGCTTCAGAGGATGAGGACGAGACAGGATGAGACCAAATCAACGACGATTTAGGGGCCGACGTTATTATAATAATACTAATGATCAAACACTGGCAAGGGGGAAGAAACCTTAATGATCAGAGACTGTGAGCAAAGGAAAAGAAAAAAAAGAGATGAAGCTAAAGTAGCTAGACCCACCGGAGTGCCACAAGTGTTGAATCAAGGCCAAAACTCAACAAGTACCAAAGACAAACATTACACCAGAACAGAGAGCAGTTTCCTTTCTGTGGAGAAAAACTTCTACACAATGAAGCGGCCGACAGTATTGGGACGCTGACGGTGATCAAATAATAATAATAATGATGGTTATTCAGGCACAAGTTTCAAATACACCGGTAGAAAATACCAAAGATTTGTTTAAACATTAAAGGGAAACCAAAAAAGTTTCTCGGAAATGTAGGTGCATTTCTCTCTTGTATTCGTCAGCAGGAGATATACTGTCCATGAAGTAATGACACTGTTCAAACTGTCAGCATTTCTGGAGTCCCACCAAGAGAACCGCTGTCAAAACTGTTACCGGTTGAGATAGATGGCTGGAAATTTCAACATGTGTTTGTGATTTAGAAATGTTTTCATTTTTAGGAAAAAGATATGCTATCAAATTAAGATTATATAGAATTTGTGCTCCAGAGTGAGTAACAGTAAAACATTCCAAACATACATCAGACGGTAGGCCAATATTTCACTGTTTGGCAGAAAGCAGCCTCTGTTTTTCTAAATGTTGATGTGGTGACTTGATTGTTCACAATAGAGGGAATCAGAACATTAGCATCCTGTCAAGCAGACCAGTAGATAAACCATTCTCGGACAGAGTAGAAAGTCCACAAATACTGTTTGTCTCTCTCCAGAGGGACTGATGTTATTATTAAAAGATGTGCACGGAAACATTGAACCATTCATCGGTGCAGTTACAAATGATCATTGGGACAGCGACTAAAATGCTTGACATTTGTTACCAGTTTCTTCATAGACAACCAGAGGATGAAAGAGAGGAGAGGAGGAAAGGTGAGCCCGTCTTCCTATCGCAAAGGTCTGCCTGAAATTGTTTTAGAGGTCTTGTAACAAAACTCTGTTCCTTGGAAAATGTACCCTGGCCGGTTTATGCAGAGTACAGGTGTCTTGAGATGATAAAAAATCTTTCACATCTTCCACCCTAACTTTCTTCATGGCACGCTTTTCTGCCATCTCTCAGTACAATATAAATTCATCCCCTCTATCCGTATGTCTTGCTCCTACTCATCTCCTTAACACCTAACCCATCGTAAAAACTTCAAAGTGCAGTTACAAGTGATCACTGGGACTAAAATGCTTGACATTTGTTACCAGTTTCTCCATAGACAACCAGATGATGAAGATAGCAACTAAAATGTTATTGTTTGGTCGTATGACGAGGACACTTTGCATTTTTGTTCATTAAAATCCTGCAAAATACAACGAAAGCAGAAGTTCAGTTGGATGTGTTGTTACAACCTCCGTCAGTTTGAGCGTCTGTTCCATCTAAATTATGGACGCAGCACGCAGATCATGTAGGACTGCTGGGTATGGAACCTTATCAAGCAACAATTAACTATGCGGAATATCCTGTTTGTTAAAACAGTATCCTGATCAAATGAAAAAGAAATGGGGTCAGACCAGTGGTTCAATCACTGCTGACACGAGGAGTCATTGTGTGTCTCCAAACAACACCCCAATAAAAATCCCATTCAGTAAAAAAAAAAACAGTGGCTCAGTAATTCGTAGATGGTTCAGTTTTAAAGTATCAGATGAGCAACAGAGTCACGTTATATGTAGGGAGTGCTATCAACAAGATACAGGCAAGAGTTGACGCACAACAAATCTTTTTCACCACCTAAAACAGCGGCGCAAACTGCAGTACGGAGTGATTACTGTCTGTCAGAGTAGCAAAAGAGTGAGAAATGTATATTGAGTTGAAATTCTGTTTTCTTGTGCAGCTGGTTGAGACTGTTCAGAAAAGAAATTGCTACAGGAAAAGGTATGTAAAGCTGATGATTGTATTTGTTTCTTAAACTAAGCACTTTTTGTTCTTTCTTTGTTCTTATATAAATGCCGCTCTTACAAGGGGTTGTCATATTTTGTTCTTTGGTAATGTTTCTGTGGATTTGTTAGAAAGGGGAAGAAAATCTGTCATCGCAAATCATGTAAAACAGCGGCGCAAACTGCAGCACGGAGTGTGTAAAGCTGTGCACATTACTGTCTGTCAGAGTAGAAAAAGAGTGAGAAAATGTATATTGAGCTGATATTCTGTTTTCTTGTGCAGCTGGTTGAGACTGATCAGAAAAGAGATTGCTACAGGAAAAGGTATGTAAAGCTGATGTTTATATTTGTTTCTTAATCTAAGCACTTTATTTCGTTCTTTCTTCGTTCTGATATAAATGCTGCTCTTACAAGGGGTTGTCATATTTTGTTCTTTTGTAATGTTTCTGTGGATTTGTTAGAAAGGGGAAGAAAATCTGTAACTGTAAATCATGTAGGATTGCTGGCTGTGGAACCTTATCAAGCAACAATTAACTATGCGAAATATCCTGTTTGTGTTAAACAGTATCTCTTATCAATGGAAAAAGAAATGGGGATCAGACCAGTGGTTCAATCATTGCTGAAACGAGGAGTGTCATGTCTGTCTCCAAACACCACACCAATAAACCCCATTTTTGAAACCAGGAACAAAGAAGTACAGATTTGCACAGGACCCGAGGAAAAATAAATAAATTTCAGCGTCATTCCTTTAACTCCGGTTGTACCAGATGTTAATGCTATCTTAGTATCAATACCAGCCAGAGCGAAATGGTACACAGTTGTGTATTTGTGTTCTGCTGTACACAGGAATACATTGGATTTGTTTAGTTTCACCTTCTGTGACCAACAATATCGCTTTACAAGATTAATGTTGTTTGTTTTTTTCAGACAGTCCAACCGTCTACGCTGCAGCTGTGAGACAGCAGCTTTCAAAGCTGACATGACCTGCTGACTCGGTTTTGTTTGGCGTACATCGACAACATCATTATTGTCTCTTATACAGAAAATTGAATTTGAGTTTGTGAAAATTATCAACCAGTTATTCTGTTTTTTTATTCAGGCGCGTCTACGCTTCCTGATTAAGTTTGTGTGGCTTTATTTTGAATATTAGAATGAGACTCTGTCTTTGAAGGATTTTACTATTCATTTATACCTTTTCTTGTATTTTAAACACTTTTTTAAAAACCTTCCCTCCTTTTGAGTTGTATTTTCAGATCTATATATTAGAACTTGGGTGGATGTGAAGGTTTTACAGTGATCACGTTAACTGGGAAACATCAGAGAATTTCACGATGCTTATCACAAAGGACACGACATGTTTCAAAGTTTTGAGAGCAGTAACTTAAAATTTCAAGTTAGGAGCAGATTTGGTTATCTTCAGGTCACAAATAGAAACACTTTTGATTATTTGCTTTTGGACACCGTAAATACTTTGTTCGTGAATCTCTGTTCGTATTTTTTTATCGAAGGCCCCTCACAACTTGGATATTCTGACAACATCGCCCACCTTAAATCCTGTCTTTATTATTTTTTTTTCTCTTGTCTCGTGGTGTAGGCGTACCGTACAGATTGTGATTTTCCTTAGTCACATCAGCCGGACGCATTTTTATACTGCTGTGGTAAGTGTTATTATAGCTTTTTACTAAGTCTGGTAGGACCTCCACGTACCGTCTAGTGTTCTTAGCAGTGAAATATCTCCACATTCTGGTCTTTAACGTTCGGTTAAATCTTTCAACCATGCAGGCTTTTAGATCACTGGCTGTGGCAAAATGTATGATGTTGTGTTTCCTCATCAGAATCTTGAAACTTTTGTTGAAAAATTCTCTTCCTGCATCAGTCTGTAGTTTTTCAGGCGTCTTGCTCTCACGAAAGACGGATTCAAAGACAGACACCACCTCAGCTGCAGTCTTCTTTCTCAAAGCTCGCACGTACGCTAATTTCGAAAACACATCGATGACCGTGAGTAAATAACTATACCCATCATTTTCATCCGCTAACGCTCGCATATCGCAAAGGTCTGCCTGAAATTGTTTGAGAGGTCTTGTAACAAAAACTCTGTTCCTTGGAAAATGTACCCTAGCCGGTTTATGCAGAGTATAGGTGTCTTGAGATGATAAAAAGTCTTTCACATCTTCCACCCTAACTTTCTTTCCCGTCTCATCTTGAACCGCTTTATGAAGCCGCTCTACCCCACCGAAACTACCAGGATGACTCGGCTTGTAATATAACCTCTTCATGACACGTTTCTCCGCCATCTCCGGGTACAATATAAATTCACCCCCCTCTAACCGTCTGTCTGGCTCCGACTCATCCCTTCAGATGTGTCAACACCTAACCCGTCGTAAAAACTTCAAAAGACCTCCGACGGAAGGAAGTTTGGGGGGGGGGGGGGGGACAAATGCGCAGTGGACATATGGTGGACAAATGGTCCACAAATGGCGAGGGGAGGGGTTTATTGGGGGGCCATAAATCTTTCGTTTGACATATAATGTAGTAGATTCTTTTTTGGTACAGAATGTTTTAATGGAACAGTGCCTGCAATTGTTGCCCTTCTTGCTGCTGTATACAAGTTGTGGGATGAATAAAGGCTAATCTAATCTAATCTAATCAAATCTACTCTACCTAGACTTCTCAAATCTGGACTAGGTAATACTAAACATGTTAAATTTTCATTAAAACAGTTTCTGAATTGTGAATTTGAGAAGTGCAGGTCCTGTGGCTTCTTTATCTGGACCTGGTCCAGGCAGGGCCAGCACAGTGGCAGTTCAAGACTACGGAGGAGGACATGGCAGGGTTGCAAGCTTTCAGTGGAATATGAGGCAAAGAGGCTCAAAAACCAGTAAAGCAATTGGTATTATTATTATTTCCAAGTAACTGGACCAATACTGGTTGTTTATTTCTTCAGTGTCATGAGTAGGGCTGGGTACCGTTTGATATTTTTCGGGTACAAGTACTTTTTCGATACCTCACGTACGGTACCGGTTCCTGAACGGTACTTTTTTCGATACCTGCCTTCACGGTGCACAGACGACGCCATGACTGCATTTGCACTTCATGCCACTGGGTGTGCTGTTTGCATGTTCAACCTTATTTTACACAGACACCACACTGTTTGCATGTTCAACCTTATTTTACACAGACACCACAGAGGAAGAAGGGCTGCAGGCTGCAGGCTCTCTCTGCATGTTGTTAGAAAAAGAGTGTGAGTCGGCAAGAGGTGGTAATGAATGATGCGATGCACCGTTTTTTCAGTAAAAGAGAAGAACTGAACGATCGTTTCCACACATGTTTACTGACCACTTTAAGAACCAAAACTGATAGCCGTACGCACGTCTCTTGTTCGGTACCAGTATATACCGAAGTTTTTCGGTCGGTACCATTGAGGTACCGTTAAACGGTACCCAGCCCGAGTCGTGAGTGATTTTAACTTTTTAAGTTGGAGCCACAGCTTGCGCATTTTTTTCTTAATTGGGTTTAACTGATCGGCTTAGAGTTTTCCAGAATCGTAACCATGTTCAACGTTACCCAAGTGTAACATAAAGAGGCAGAAATGCACAGAGGAATGTCAAAAGGAGACAAATAAACAAGTGGGTGAAAAAAACAGAAAAGCGACAGTGAACAAAAAAGTGTCAATAAATGAATAAATTCAATGTGAAATAAAATACAGAAACATATAATTCAGAGAAAAGAAAATGTGAAAGTAAAATAATACAGAAATAAATACAGGCATAAACATTAATGAGGAAAGGAATTTTTCAAATCAACAAATGAATAAATTGATGTGAAAATGACACATACACATACATATTAGTCACATTTTCTAGGTTACTCATGAAAAAAAATTGTATGACTCATTGGAATGCAAATTTATTTAATTGAGCCATTTTTATATTTCTTAATTTATTTTAAATTATGGCAGTTTCAGTCCTCCACACTCAGGTGCCTCTGATTTTAAGAATTAGCATAAAATTGTGCTGTCAGAAAGGAGGATGTGTTCCTGATCAGAATCCATCAAGTCTGTGAACTTCTACTGAGGTTACACTGGTTCTCGTTTTTATGAATATAAACTACAGACATCTGTATCCTGAGCACTTATAGAGCAAATGAATACGTGACCTGTTTTTGATCTGAAATAGAAACAACCTTAAGTTATATTCTAACGATAAACTGGTTGAACCTGTTTCCTGCTCCTTATCACCGCCATCATGACAGGGTGGAGACACAGACATAAAGGGCGCAACACCACTCAAACCTTTCCAGTTTGTCTGAACACAAAACTTTTAAGTTTAATTGAAACTCACGTGGGAGATCTGGTGTTTTTCTTCCACAAACTGCCTCTTCCAGGGTTTAAACTCTCCAACAAGACGATATTTAAGAGGACATCCTGCTCTGCCACATGCCTCAGTTGCTCTCGGGTCTTTTTTTCTCTGCAGAAAGTGAAAGTAAAGACAGTCACCAGCAGAGTTGCCAGATCTGCTGAGAGAAACAAGCAAACAGGCTCCTGGAAACAAGCCACAGTCCCATGAAAATAACATTTATCAAAGAAAGATAAATGTAGAAAATAAAATTAACCGTGAGGATGACAAACCATTAAAACATTTTCTATTTGTTGAAAACCCTCCAAAAATATACAATGTGCAGTTGCTGACCAAATGTGGACATGTGTGCAATGTACCGAACAAACCTCTGCTCGTTGCACGTTTTCAAAAATGTAAATATAAACGTGTTTTTCTTTCACTTCTTTGGATCCAAACCAAATATACTCTCCCTCCTTAAAGGTGCATTAAAGGTTGAATAGAAGATCTTTATTACTAACAAAAATTAATTAAAGCTAAAAAAAAAATGGTGTTACTAAGCTGTAGCAGCCTTGTTTTTATCGTGATCAAAAAAAAAACAAACAAAATAAATATGAATCAACTCTGGACGTTGTAAAACCAACATTACTTTAGCCAATCAATAACGAGGTAAACTCGTTATTGATTGGTTTTCTAACGTGTCAATCAACCTCTCTACATTTTTAACTTAACTGTCATGCTCCTTCGCCTTTTTCGTACCCCCCTCCCCCACGCGCTCCACCCCGCTCCCCCCATGCTCGGCTCTGCTGCCGCTATCAACAGTTTCAGTTGTTGATAGAAATGTTTCAAGAATTAATATAATGAATATTCTACTAGGCTCTAGTTAACTATTTTTGTTGTGAAGCATTTAAAAAGAAATCTCAATTTTAGTGTTACTAAAGCCTTTTTTGTATTAGCTGCTTTTGGCAGATTACTGTAACTCACTCCAAAATGAAATTGAAGTTGTGTGCAGGCAAGATTGAAAAAGCATTAAAGACTTGAAGAGAGGATCTCAGTACACACAATCAATCAATAAATCGTATTAGACATGAAGACACTTAGATAAATGCAATAGATTAAAGTATTGACAGAATTTATAAGATCTATTTTTTTATGTGTCACATTCACAAGTTTGTGCTGCTTTATTTACATTGCGCAGGTTACAGGAATTCCTCCACCATGATGGCGGCCATGTTTACTCGTGTTCAGGTGGGTTTGGCTGATGACAATGTCGCTCGTGTTATTTACAGCTCTGAGCAGAGCACAGAGACGCCAACATGCTGGAGCTCAGTGCTGCCCCCTGCTGTTCAGGTGAGTCTCAGACGTTTCCTCAGAAACAGGCTGAGACTTGAGGCTGTTTGACAAAGTGGTGAGAATCGAGTCACTGATCGTTACTGTGATGGAATTTTTTATTATTCATTACAAAAACACGACTGATGGTGCACTGGACCCACCAAGTGGAAGGGTCTTTCTCAAACACACAGAAACTTACAGCAGCTCCAAGACACACACACACACACACACACACACACACACACGGTCAGTCATGGTCAGTCAAAACAACCAAAACTTGCTTTTACTGTCTTACAAAACTAATCAGCCGACATTTTCACAATTAGTTGAAGAGATACGATGAAAAGGAATGATTATATTCTCTTCACGGCGTCGTCGATCTCTGAGATCTGGTCCTTCAGCTGGTTCCACTGTTCAGGATTGAGGGAGATACCTGCAGGAGAACACACACACATGGTAAGTCGTGTAAATGGAGTCTGAACACACTCCAACAGCTTCCTGTTTTTGGCAGCCCGGCTGTGTTCACCTTTCTTGCCCGGCTTCATCTCCCCGTCCTGGTTCATCCAGTACTCTCTGATGTCGATCAGGACTTTACCCTTGAAGTCTCGGACGCTGACGTACCTCATCTTCCCGATCTGAGAGGAGCAAAGTGAGGATGAGCTGCTGCTTTTCACAGCGGGTCACAGAGTCTTTAGAAAGACCAGCTACTGTTTAACACATGCTAGCTCCATCCATGGATCTCACTCCACTCACACCACCCTCCTCTTATGAACCCTTGGTAGAAACCAGCATTTCTCTCAGCTGGTTCCATGGATCACAAGTCTTCGACACCAAGTACTGTTTTATTTTCATGCCATTCCAGATTGCCCTGTTTTAATGTTACTGGTTCTAATATGCTGCATTATGGTTCAGTATATCATTTCTATGTTTTCATGGTTTCATTGTTTTCATGCTTTTTACGGGTTTTCAGCTTTTGTTTGTAGTATTGTTAGTAGTATTTGTTTGTAGTATTGAGTATTGCTTTGTATTATTATGCAGTGAAAAGTTTGATGTACATTTTTTTCTAAATTTAAAATGATGGAATATTGTGTCATCAATCTCTGATTGAGAGATATTCTCATTAAAGTCAATATTGGAATTGGGTTCTGCAGAAAGTCTCTACCTGTGACTCTGGTTCTGCAGGTTTCTTCCTGTAAAGGAAGTATTTTCCTTTCCACACTCTCCTGTTGGTCATATGGTTTATTGGTTTTTCTCAGTAAGAGTGCCGTCAGATGTTCCATTTATGAAGATCTAAATAAAACTCAGTTGAATAGAAAGATAATAAATATTTGAGAAACAAGAGTTTCTTCCAGTATTCACACAAATATTTCACTGCAACTGAAGAAAACCAGTTCCTTTCTTACTTTTCATCTCACAGTGCAACACTCCGCTCAACACAATCAGTGTAAATCTTTCCTGATGAACCAGGAAGAAAGGAGAACATTAAGAACATTCAGTGTTCAGGGAAAAGGTTTTCCAATTTAATGTCTGAACACCAAACTTCTGAAGTTTCATTGAAACTCACCTGTGAAATCTGATGTTTTGCTTCCACCAACCCCCAACAACACAATATTACAGAAGAATTGTTGCTCTCAGTTCTTTACTGTTCTTCACTCTGCACAGGTGAAAGTAAAGACAGTCTGTGTGTGTGAATGGGTGAATGTGATAATACAGTGTAAAGTGCGTTGGGCTCTGTCAGTGCAGGGAAAAAGCGCTAGATAACTGTAGTCCATTTACCATTTATAGTCAGCAGCAGGGTTGCCAGATCTGCTGAGAGAAACAAGCAAATGCAATTCTGAAAACAAACCACAGTCCCTTCATTTATTTATCTTTTTTTTCCACAAAGAAAGATAAATATTAACAAAAAGAAACAGTCTGAAGATGTTAAGCAATTAAAACATTTCATGTTTACTGAAAACCATGAAAAATATGCAATGATCATATTTTCAGATCAAATTCAGACGTGTGGGAACAACATCCTGCACCAAACAAACCATACTCTACATCTCCTTTCATACAAATCCAAACACATCCATACAAGGAACAGTTTCAGTCAATGATTCAACAGTGCAAAAAACTCGTCTCTGTTCTCGTCACTTCAGACCTCAGTGCTGCATTTGTCAGTAAGGATCAGAACGTCCTGCTGCAGAGACATTTCATCAGGATTAAAGGGACGGCACTGAACTGGTTTCAGTCATATTTATCAGGTTTGGTAAATTTCCAGGAAGTCAAACTCTCACTTCATGGAGTCGAATACCTCAACATGTGTTGGAAAACGTTAGTTATGGACAAACCACGAGGTGCACAGACGTCCAGCAACAGCTCACAGCTCAGGTTCAGCTCAGGCAGCCCCTCCCAGATTCCTCAGTCTTCACCAACGTCAGTGCTGGAGTCGCCCCATGGAGCCTGGAGTGTTCGTTCCAGGATCCCACCTGCTGTCTCAAGAAACATTTCTGCAAATGATAATATCAAAGGCATCTGGATGAAGGATGAAGACTGATGAAGGTGTCAACATGAATATTTTATTTGATTTTTTTCTGCGTCGTCTCGTCTTGTGCCTGTGGAGCTGCCGGGTCTTGTTGCCTCCCTGGGGTCTCGGGGGTGGTGGGGGGCCGGGGCGTGCCGCCCGCGCCTCTCTCTCCTCTCCTCGTCCTCTCTTGCTCCCTCCGTCCTCTGCTGCCTGTGTTACGAGTTGGTACATTATTAGGGTCCGAGCCCGAGGGCGAGGTGGCCTCAACTGAGGCCACCTTGCCCGGAGGGCAAGGACTCTATTGTTCTTCGTTCGTTTCTTATTAGGGACCGAGCCCCGGAGGGCAAGGTCTCTATTGTTATTCGTGTGTTTCTCGTTCTCGTTCTCGTTCTCGTTCTCGTTCTCGTTCTTCTTCATTAGGGACCGAGCCCCGGAGGGCATGGTGGCCACAGGCCACCATGCCCGTAGGGCAAGGTCTCTATTGTTTTTCGTTCGTTTGTCGTTCTCGTTCTTCTATATTTAGGGACCGAGCCCCGGAGGGCATGGTGGCCGCAGGCCACCATGCCCGTAGGGCAAGGTCTCTATTGTATTTCGTTCGTTTCTTCTTATTAGGGACCGAGCCCCGGAGGGCAAGGTGACCGCAGGCCACCTTGCCCGTAGGGCAAGGTCTCTATTGTTATTCGTTCGTTTATTATTAGGGACCGAGCCCCGGAGGGCAAGGTGGCCGCAGGCCACCTTGCCGTAGGGCAAGGTCTCTATTGTTTTTCGTTCGTTTGTCGTTCTCGTTCTTCTATATTATTAGGGACCGAGCCCCGGAGGGCAAGGTCTCTATTGTTATTCGTTCGTTTCTTCACTATTATTAGGGACCGAGCCCCGGAGGGCAAGGTGGCCGCAGGCCACCTTGCCCATAGGGCAAGGTCTCTATTGTTATTCGTTCGTTTCTCCTTCTTCATTAGGGACCGAGCCCCGGAGGGCAAGGTGGCCGCAGGCCACCTTGCCCGTAGGGCAAGGTCTCTATTGTTATTCGTTCGTTTCTTATTAGGGACCGAGCCCGGAGGGCATGGTGGCCGCAGGCCACCATGCCCGGAGGGCAAGGTCTCTATTGTAATTCGTTCGTTTCTTCTCTATTATTATTATTATACTCTCGCGGCTTCAAACCCCAATTTGACCCCCTAAACATGCACGAAAACTCACCAAATTTGGCACGCACATCATGACCGGTGAAACATTTGATAAAATGGAAAAAATAACCAGATCTGCTCTCTAGCGCCACCTAGATCCCAAAAAACGTCTAAAACATTCGCTACGGCCCGCAGGAATGTCGTAGAGGGATCAAACCAACGTTGACGCGTTCGTCTCATCAAGATCTACATTTCACGCGCTGACACCCCTGACCTAAATCCAACAGGAAGTACGCCATTTCCCTTTCAAAGTAAAATTTTGCTCAAAATCAGTCCTCACGAAAAAATTATCTCCTCCGAGACCGTTTGTCGTACAGACATAAGAGTCACGCGACGTGAAAGAGGACAATTTTCTCTACAAAAGTTGTGAACAACTTTGTCAAAAGTCCCACGGTATGGATTTTATTAGCGTTCAAAGTTGGAAGTCTGAAATCCTGCCTTGCTCCGGCCCTCATCCGTTATAATGGGGAAAAAAGGAAAAAAGTCGCCTTTTTTCAGCACCTCGAACAAGTGGCGACTGCGGCTAAACCGTGACTCCTATCAACAAACCGAGCCCACGGAAAGTTCCAGCAGGTTCTCCCGAACAAGATGATGTAACATAAGTGGGGAAATTATCATATTATATGTATGTTTTCACAAGTAAGAAAAGGTGTGCGCTCTGCATTTTTTTTGCTCTCAGTTATAATGGAGCCGGATGGGGAAAAATCTCGCGCTTCTCACAAACTGATGCCTCTCTGGTCCAAACTAAAAGTCTGACTGCTCTGAAAGCCTCACCAACTGAAAGACAACAAATTTTCCTATCAAACGTGATATTTTTTGTTCAGTTATGCCAAACAGCAAAGGAACAAGGAGCAGTTGTTTCCCCAAAAAAGACTTTTATTTTCTCCTCTCTCCACTCTAACTAACATTACCATATATGGGCATGCATTGCAGTTACACAGCTGACAGCAGCTGTCAATCAAACTCTGTCACTGATTGCCTTCATTCAGTGACTCTCAAAAGCAGCTGGGAGAAGCTAACAACTCCATGTCAGTGGATGGAACATGCTAACAACTCCATGTTAGTGGATGACTGATGCCACCAGCTCCATGTTAATGGATGGAACATGCTAAGAACTCCATGTTAGTGGATGGGAGATGCTAACTACTCCATGTTAGTGGATGGGAGAGGTTAACTACTCCATGTTAGTGGATGGGGGATGCTAACTACTCCATGTTAGTGGAAGACAGATGCTAAGAGCTCCATGTTAGTGGATGGGAGATGCTAACTACTCCATGTTAGTGGATGGGGCATGCTAACTACTCCATGTTAGTGGATGGGAGATGCTAACTACTCCATGTTAGTGGATGGGAGATGCTAACTACTCCATGTTAGTGGATGGGAGATGCTAACTACTCCATGTTAGTGGATGGGAGATGCTAACTACTCCATGTTAGTGGATGGGAGATGCTAACAGCTCCATGTTAGTGGATGGGAGATGCTAACAGCTCCATGTTAGTGGATGGAAGATGCTAACTTCTCCATGTTAGTGGGTGGACGTCTCAGTCGCTGGCTGGCGGGGAGGCTCGGTCCCGACCAATGCCGCTTGCGGCTTTAATTATTCTTACGCGTCCCTCCTGTTTGACCCCAAATTTGACCCCCTAAACATGCACGAAAACTCACCAAATTTGGCACACACATCCGGATCGGCGAAAAATTCGATAAAATGGGAAAAAAAACAGCATCTGCTCTATAGCGCCACCTAGATCCCGAAAAACGTCTAAAACAGTCGCTACGGCCCGCAGGAATGTCGTAGAGAGATCAAACCAACACTCACGCGTTCGTCTCATCAAGATCTACATTTCACGCGCTCACACCCCTGACCTAAATCCAACAGGAAGTCCGCTATTTCCATTTCAAAGTAAAATTTTGATCAAAATCACTCCTCACGAAAAAATTATCTCCTCCGAGACCGTTTGTCGCACAGACATAAGAGTCACACGACGTGAAAGAGGACAAATTTCTCTACAAAAGTTGTGAACAACTTTGTCAAAAGTCTGACGGTGTGGATTTTATTAGCGTACAAAGTTGGAAGTCTGAAATCCTGCCTTGCTCCGGCCCTCATCCGTTATAATGGGGAAAAAAGGAAAAAAGTCGCCTTTTTTCAGCACCTCGAACAAGTGGCGACTGCGGCTAAACCGTGACTCCTATCAACAAACCGAGCACATGGAAAGTTCCAGCAGGTTCTCCCGAACAAGATGATGTAACATAAGTGGGGAAAATATCATGTTATATGTATGTTTTCACAGGTAAGAAAAGGTGTGCGCTCTGCATTTTTTTTGTTCTCAGTTATAATGGAGCCGGATGGGGAAAAACCTCGCGCTTCTCACAAACTGAGGCCTCTGCGGTCCAAACTAAACATCTGACTTCTCTGAAAGCCTCACCAACTGAAAGAAAACAAATTTTCCTATCAAACGTGATATTTTTTGTTCAGTTTTGCCAAACAGCAAAGGAACAAGGAGCAGTTGTTTCCCCAAAAAAGACTTTTATTTTCTCCTCTCTCCACTCTAACTGAAATGACCATATATGGGCATGCAGTGCAGTTACACAGCTGACAGCAGCTGTCAATCAAACTCTGCCACTGATTGCCTTCATTCAGTGACTGTCAAAAGCAGCTGGGAGAAGCTAACAACTCCATGTTAGTTGATGACTGATGCCACCAGCTCCATGTTAATGGATGGAACATGCTAACAACTCAATGTTAGTGGATGGGAGACGCTAACTACTCCATGTTAGTGGAAGGGAGACGCTAACTACTCCATGTTAGTGGATGGGAGATGCTAACTACTCCATGTTAGTGGATGGGAGATGCTAACAGCTCCATGTTAGTGGATGGGAGATGCTAACTACTCCATGTTAGTGGATGGGAGATGCTAACAACTCCATGTAAGTGGATGGCAGACGCTAACTACTCAATGTTAGTGGATGGGACATGCTAACTACTCCATGTTAGTGGATGGGACATGCTAACAACTCCATGTTAGTGGATGGGAGATGCTAACACCTCATTGTTAGTGGATGGGAGATGCTAACTACTCAATGTTAGTGGATGGGAGATGCTAACTACTCAATGTTAGTGGATGGGAGATGCTAACTACTCCATGTTAGCGGATGGGACATGCTAACTACTCCATGTTAGTGGATGGGAGATGCTAACTACTCCATGTTAGTGGATGGGAGAAGCTAACAACTCCATGTAAGTGGATGACAGATGCTAACAACTCTATGTTAGTGGATGGGAGATGCTAACTACTCCATGTTAGTGGATGGGAGATGCTAACAACTCAATGTTAGCGGATGGGAGATGCTAACAGCTACATGTTAGTGGATGACAGACGCTAACAGCTACATCTTAGACAAAGGGAGATGCTAACAACTTGCATGTTCCTGGGTGGACGTCTCAGTCGCAGGCCGGCGGGGAGGCTCGGTCCCGACCAATGCCGCTTGCGGCTTTAATTAGGGACCGAGCCCGGAGGGCAAGGTCTCTATTGTTATTCGTTCGTTTCTTATTATTCTTACGCGTCCCTCCTGTTTGACCCCAAATTTGACCCCCTAAACATGCACGAAAACTCACCAAATTTGGCACACACATCCGGATCGGCGAAAAATTCGATAAAATGGATAAAAAAACTGCATCTGCTCTATAGCGCCACCTAGATCCCGAAAAACGTCTAAAACAGTCGCTACGGCCTGCAGGTATGTCGTAGAGAGATCAAACCAACACTCACGCGTTCGTCTCATCGAGATCTAAAATTCACACGCTCAGACCCCTCACCTAAATCCAACAGGAAGTCCGCCATTTCCCTTTCAAAGTAAAATTTTGATCAAAATCACTCCTCACGAAAAAATTATCTCCTCCGAGACCGTTTGTCGTAAAGAAATAAGAGTCACACGACGTGAAAGAGGACAAATTTCTCTACAAAAGTTGTGAACAACTTTGTCAAAAGTCTGACGGTGTGGATTTTATTAGCGTTCAAAGTTGGAAGTCTGAAATCCTGCCTTGCTCCGGCCCTCATCCGTTATAATGGGGAAAAAAGGAAAAAAGTCGCCTTTTTTCAGCACCTCGAACAAGTGGCGACTGCGGCTAAACTGTGACTCCTATCAACAAACCGAGCACACGTAAAGTTCCAGCAGGTTCTCCTGAACAAGATGATGTAACATAAGTGGGGAAATATGATGATATATGCATGTTGACACAGGTAAGAATTGGGGTGCGCTCTGCATTTTTTTTTGCTCTCAGTTATAATGGAGCCGGATGGGGAAAAATCTCGCGCTTCTCACAAACTGAGGCCTCTACGGTCCAAACTAAAAGTCTGACTGCTCTGAAAGCCTCACCAACTGAAAGACAACAAATTTTCCTATCAAACGTGATATTTTTTGTTCAGTTATGCCAAACAGCAAAGGAACAATGAGCAGTTGTTTCCCCAAAAAAGACTTTTATTTTCTCCTCTCTCCACTCTAACTCACATTACCATATATGGGCATGCATTGCAGTTACACAGCTGACAGCAGCTGTCAATCAAACTCTGACACTGATTGCCTTCATTCAGTGACTCTCAAAAGCAGATGGGAGAAGCTAACAACTCCATGTTAGTGGATGGAACATGCTAACTACTCCATGTTAGTGGATGGGACATGCTAACAACTCCATGTTAGTGGATGACTGATGCCACCAGCTCCATGTTAATGGATGGAACATGCTAAGAACTCCATGTTAGTGAATGGGAGATGCTAACTACTCGCATGTTAGTGGATGGGAGATGCTAGCTACTCCATGTTAGTGGATGGGAGATGCTAACTACTCCATGTTAGTGGATGGGAGATGCTAGCTACTCCATGTTAGTTGATGGGAGATGCTAACAGCTTGATGTTAGTGGATGGGAGATGCTAACTACTCCATGTTAGTGGATGGGAGATGCTAACAGCTTGATGTTAGTGGATGGGAGATGCTAACTACTCCATGTTAGTGGATGGGAGATGCTAACTACTCCATGTTAGTGGATGGGAGATGCTAACTACTCCATGTTAGTGGATGGGAGATGCTAACTACTCCATGTTAGTGGATGGGGGATGCTAACTACTCCATGTTAGTGGATGGGGGATGCTAACTACTCCATGTTAGTGGATGGGAGATGCTAACTACTCCATGTTAGTGGATGGGAGATGCTAACTACTCCATGTTAGTGGATGCAAGATGGTAACTACGGCTAACAAGTCCACTATTACAGATGCAAACAGCTACATGTTAGTGGACGGGACATGCGAACAACTCTATGCTAGTGGATGACAGATGCTAACAGCTACATGTTAGTGGGTGGACGTCTCAGTCGCTGGCCGTCGGGGAGGCTCGGTCCCGACCAATGCCGCTTGCGGCTTTAGGGACCGAGCCCCGGAGGGCAAGGTGGCCGCAGGCCACCTTGCCCGTAGGGCAAGGTCTCTATTGTTATTCGTTTGTTTCTCGTTCTTCTTCATTATTATACTGACCTACCAAGTAAACGCAAATTTGACCCCCTAAACATGCACGAAAACTCACCAAATTTGGCACGCACATCATGACCGGCGAAAAATTTTATAAAATGGCAAAAAAAATAACATCTGCTCTCTAGCGCCACCTAGATCCCAAAAAACGTCTAAAACAGTCGCTACGGCCCGCAGGGATGTCGTAGCGAGATCAAACCAACACTCACGCGTTCGTCTCATCGAGATCTACATTTCACGCACTCACACCCCTGACCTAAATCCAACAGGAAGTCCGCTTTTTCCCGTTCAAAGTAAAATTTTGCTCAAAATCACTCCTCACGAAAAAATTATCTCCTCCAAGACCGTTTGTCGTACAGACATAAGAGTCACGCGACGTGAAAGAGGACAATTTTCTCTACAAAAGTTGTGAACAACTTTGTCAAAAGTCTAACGGTGTGGATTTTATTAGCGTACAAAGTTGGAAGTCTGAAATCCTGCCTTGCTCCGGCCCTCATCCGTTATAATGGGGAAAAAAAGGAAAAAAGTCGCCTTTTTTCAGCACCTCGAACAAGTGGCGACTGCGGCTAAACCGTGACTCCTATCAACAAACCAAGCACACGGAAAGTTCCAGCAGGTTCTCCCGAACAAGATGATGTAACATAAGTGGGGAAAATATCATGATATATGTATCTTTTCACAGGTAAGAAAAGGTGTGCGCTCTGCATGTTTTTTGCTCTCAGTTATAATGGAGCCGGATGGGGAAAAATCTCGCGCTTCTCACAAACTGAGGCCTCTGGGGTCCAAACTAAACGTCTGACTTCTCTGAAAGCCTCACCAACTGAAAGACAACAAATTTTCCTATCAAACGTGATATTTTTTGTTCAGTTTTGCCAAACAGCAAAGGAACAAGGACCAGTTGTTTCCCCAAAAAAACACTTTTATTTTCTCCTCTCTCCACTCTAACTGAAATGACCATATATGGGCATGCATTGCAGTTACACAGCTGACAGCAGCTGTCAATCAAACTCTGACACTCAGTGCCTTCATTCAGTGACTGTCAAAAGCAGATGGCAAAAGCTAACTACTCCTTGTCAGTGGATGGGAGATGCTAACTACTCCATGTTAGTGGATGGGAGATGCTCACTACTCCATGTTAGTGGATGGGAGATGCTAACTACTCCATGTTAGTGGATGGGAGATGCTAACTACTCCATGTTAGTGGATGGGAGATGCTAAGAGCTCCATGTTAGTGGATGGGAGATGCTAACAACTCCATGTTAGTGGATAACAGATGCTAACAGCTACTTGTTAGTGGATGGGAGATGCTAACTACTCAATGTTAGTGGATGGGAGATGCTAACTACTCAATGTTAGTGGATGGGAGATGCTAACAACTCCATCTTAGTGGATGACAGATGCTAAGAGCTACATGTTAGTGGATGGGAGATGCTAACAACTCCATGTTAGTGGATGACAGATGCTAACAGCTACTTGTTAGTGGATGGGAGATGCTAACAATTCCATGTTAGTGGATGACAGATGCTAACAGCTACATGTTAGTGGGTGGACGTCTCAGTCGCTGGCCGGCGGGGAGGCTCGGTCCCGACCAATGCCGCTTGCGGCTTTAATTAGGGACCGAGCCCCGGAGGGCAAGGTGGCCGCAGGCCACCTTGCCCGTAGGGCAAGGTCTCTATTGTTATTCGTTCGTTTCTTATTATTATTCTTACGCGTCCCTCCTGTTTGACCCCAAATTTGACCCCCTAAACATGCACGAAAACTCACCAAATTTGGCACACACATCCGGATCGGCGAAAAATTCGATAAAATGGATAAAAAAACTGCATCTGCTCTATAGCGCCACCTAGATCCCGAAAAACGTCTAAAACAGTCGCTACGGCCTGCAGGTATGTCGTAGAGAGATCAAACCAACACTCACGCGTTCGTCTCATCGAGATCTAAAATTCACACGCTCAGACCCCTCACCTAAATCCAACAGGAAGTCCGCCATTTCCCTTTCAAAGTAAAATTTTGATCAAAATCACTCCTCACGAAAAAATTATCTCCTCCGAGACCGTTTGTCGTAAAGAAATAAGAGTCACACGACGTGAAAGAGGACAAATTTCTCTACAAAAGTTGTGAACAACTTTGTCAAAAGTCTGACGGTGTGGATTTTATTAGCGTTCAAAGTTGGAAGTCTGAAATCCTGCCTTGCTCCGGCCCTCATCCGTTATAATGGGGAAAAAAGGAAAAAAGTCGCCTTTTTTCAGCACCTCGAACAAGTGGCGACTGCGGCTAAACTGTGACTCCTATCAACAAACCGAGCACACGTAAAGTTCCAGCAGGTTCTCCTGAACAAGATGATGTAACATAAGTGGGGAAATATGATGATATATGCATGTTGACACAGGTAAGAATTGGGGTGCGCTCTGCATTTTTTTTGCTCTCAGTTATAATGGAGCCGGATGGGGAAAAATCTCGCGCTTCTCACAAACTGAGGCCTCTACGGTCCAAACTAAAAGTCTGACTGCTCTGAAAGCATCACCAACTGAAAGACAACAAATTTTCCTATCAAACGTGATATTTTTTGTTCAGTTATGCCAAACAGCAAAGGAACAAGGAGCAGTTGTTTCCCCAAAAAAGACTTTTATTTTCTCCTCTCTCCACTCTAACTCACATTACCATATATGGGCATGCATTGCAGTTACACAGCTGACAGCAGCTGTCAATCAAACTCTGACACTGATTGCCTTCATTCAGTGACTCTCAAAAGCAGATGGGAGAAGCTAACAAGTCCATGTAAGTGGATGGAACATGCTAACTTCTCCATGTTAGTGGATGGGACATGCTAACAACTCCATGTTAGTGGATGACTGATGCCACCAGCTCCATGTTAATGGATGGAACATGCTAAGAACTCCATGTTAGTGAATGGGAGATGCTAACTACTCGCATGTTAGTGGATGGGAGATGCTAGCTACTCCATGTTAGTGGATGGGAGATGCTAACTACTCCATGTTAGTGGATGGGAGATGCTAGCTACTCCATGTTAGTTGATGGGAGATGCTAACAGCTTGATGTTAGTGGATGGGAGATGCTAACTACTCCATGTTAGTGGATGGGAGATGCTAACTTCTCCATGTTAGTGGATGGGAGATGCTAACTACTCCATGTTAGTGGATGGGAGATGCTAAAACCTCCATGTTAGTGGATGACAGATGCTAACAGCTCCATGTTAGTAGATGGGAGATGCTAACTACTCCATGTTAGTGGATGGGAGATGCTAACTACTCCATGTTAGTGGATGGGAGATGCTAACGACTCCATGTTAGTGGATGGGAGATGCTAACTACTCCATGTTAGTGGATGGGAGATGCTAACAATTCCATGTTAGTGGATGGGAGATGCTAACTACTCCATGTTAGTGGATGGGAGATGCTAACTACTCCATGTTAGTGGATGGGAGATGCTAACTACTCCATGTTAGTGGATGGGAGATGCTAAAACCTCCATCTTAGTGGATGACAGATGCTAACAGCTCCATGTTAGTAGATGGGAGAGGCTAACTACTCCATGTTAGTGGATGGGAGATGCTAACAATTCCATGTTAGTAGATGCGAGTTGCTAACTTCTCCATGTTAGTGGATGGGAGATGCTAAGTACTCCATGTTAGTGGATGGGAGATGCTAACTACTCCATGTTAGTGGATGGGAGATGCTAACTACTCCATGTTAGTGGATGGGAGATGCTAACGACTCCATGTTAGTGGATGGGAGATGCTAACAATTCCATGTTAGTGGATGGGAGATGCTAACAATTCCATGTTAGTGGATGGGAGATGCTAACTACTCCATGTTAGTGGATGGGAGATGCTAACTACTCCATGTTAGTGGATGGGAGATGCTAACTACTCCATGTTAGTGGATGGGAGATGCTAAAACCTCCATCTTAGTGGATGACAGATGCTAACAGCTCCATGTTAGTAGATGGGAGAGGCTAACTACTCCATGTTAGTGGATGGGAGATGCTAACAATTCCATGTTAGTAGATGCGAGTTGCTAACTTCTCCATGTTAGTGGATGGGAGATGCTAAGTACTCCATGTTAGTGGATGGGAGATGCTAACTACTCCATGTTAGTGGATGGGAGATGCTAACTACTCCATGTTAATGGATGGGAGATGCTAACTACTCCATGTTAGTGGTTGGGAGATGCTAACAGCTACATGTCAGTGGATGGGAGCTGCTTCCAACTCCATGTTAGTGGATGACAGATGCTCACAAATGGATGTTAGTGGATGGGACATGCTAACAACTCTGTGTTAATGGAAGACAGATTCTAACAGCTTCATGTTAGTGGGTGGACGTCTCAGTCGCTGGCCGGCGGGGAGGCTCGGTCCCGACCAATGCCGCTTGCGGCTTTAATTATTATACTAACGCCCAAATAAACGCGAATTTGACCCCCTAAACATGCACGAAAACTCACCAAATTTGGCACGCACATCGTGACCGGCGAAAAATTTTATAAAATACGAAAACGAAAACCATCAGCTCTCTAGCGCCACCTATATCCCGAAAAACGTCTAAAACAGTCGCTACGGCCCGCAGGAATGTCGTAGAGAGCTCAAACCAACACTCACGCGTTCGTCTCATCGAGATCTAAAATTCACGCGCTCAGACCCCTGACCTAAATTAAACAGGAAGTCCGCTATTTCCCTTTCAAAGTAAAATTTTGCTCAAAATCACTCCTCACGAAAAAATTATCTCCTCCGAGACCGTTTGTCGTACAAACATAAGAGTCACACGACGTGAAAGAGGACAAATTTCTCTACAAAAGTTGTGAACAACTTTGTCAAAAGTCTGACGGTGTGGATTTTATTAGCGTACAAAGTTGGAAGTGTGAAATCCTGCCTTGCTCCGGCCCTCATCCGTTATAATGGGGAAAAAAGGAAAAAAGTCGCCTTTTTTCAGCACCTCGAACAAGTGGCGACTGCGGCTAAACCGTGACTCCTATCAACAAACCGAGCACATGGAAAGTTCCAGCAGGTTCTCCCGAACAAGATGATGTAACATAAGTGGGGAAAATATCATGTTATATGTATGTTTTCACAGGTAAGAAAAGGTGTGCGCTCTGCATTTTTTTTGTTCTCAGTTATAATGGAGCCGGATAGGGAAAAATCTCGCGCTTCTCACAAACTGAGGCCTCTGCGGTCCAAACTAAACATCTGACTTCTCTGAAAGCCTCACCAACTGAAAGAAAACAAATTTTCCTATCAAACGTGATATTTTTTGTTCAGTTTTGCCAAACAGCAAAGGAACAAGAAGCACTTGTTTCCCCAAAAAAGACTTTTATTTTCTCCTCTCTCCACTCTAACTGAAATGACCATATATGGGCATGCATTGCAGTTACACAGCTGACAGCAGCTGTCAATCAAACTCTGCCACTGATTGCCTTCATTCAGTGACTGTCAAAAGCAGCTGGGAGAAGCTAACAACTCCATGTTAGTGGATGGAACATGCTAACAACTCCATGTAAGTGGATGACTGATGCCACCAGCTCCATGTTAATGGATGGAACATGCTAACAACTCAATGTTAGTGGATGGGAGACGCTAACTACTCCATGTTAGTGGATGGGAGATGCTAACTACTCCATGTTAGTGGATGGGAGATGCTAACAGCTTGATGTTAGTGGATGGGAGATGCTAACTACTCCATGTTAGTTGATGGGAGATGCTAACAACTCCATGTAAGTGGATGGCAGACGCTAACTACTCAATGTAAGTGGATGGGACATGCTAACTACTCCATGTTAGTGGATGGGACATGCTAACAACTCCATGTTAGTGGATGGGAGATGCTAACAACTCATTGTTAGTGGATGGGAGATACTAACTACTCAATGTTAGTGGATGGGAGATGCTAACTACTCAATGTTAGTGGATGGGAGATGCTAACTACTCCATGTTAGCGGATGGAAGATACTAACAATTCCATGTTAGTGGATGGGAGATGCTAACTACTCCATGTTAGTGGATGGGACATGCTAACTACTCCATGTTAGCGGATGGGACATGCTAACTACTCCATGTTAGTGGATGGGAGATGCTAACTACTCCATGTTAGTGGATGGGAGAAGCTAACAACTCCATGTAAGTGGATGGCAGACGCTAACTACTCCATGTTAGTGGATGGGACATGCTAACTACTCCATGTTAGTGGATGGGACATGCTAACTACTCCATGTTAGTGGATGGGAGATGCTAATTACTCAATGTTCGTGGATGGGAGATGCTAACAACTCCATGTTAGTGGATGGGAGATGCTAAGTACTCAATGTTAGTGGATGGGAGATGCTAACAACTCCATGTTAGCGGATGGAAGATGCTAACAGCTACATGTTAGTGAATGGGACATGCTAAAAACTCCATGTTAGTGGATGACAGATGCTAACAGCTCCATGTTAGTGGACTGGGCATGCTAACAACTCCATGTTAATGGATGACAGATGCTAACAACTCCCATGTTAGTGTATGGACGTCTCAGTCGTGGGCTGGCGCGGAGGCTCGGTCCCGACCAATGCCGCTTGCGGCTTTAATTAGGGACCGAGCCCCGGAGGGCAAGGTGGCCGCAGGCCACCTTGCCCGTAGGGCAAGGTCTCTATTGTTATTCGTGTGTTTCTCGTTCTCGTTCTCGTTCTTGTTCTCGTTCTTCTTCATTATTATACTGACCTACCAAGTAAACGCAAATTTGACCCCCTAAACATGCACGAAAACTCACCAAATTTGGCACGCACATCATGACCGGCGAAAAATTTTATAAAATGGAAAAAAAAACAACATCTGCTCTCTAGCGCCACCTAGATCCCAAAAAACATC